>NC_061087.1:54287339-54299839 GCF_015104395.2 Macrobrachium nipponense
ACAAGATACTACATAAACAGTTGAACATGAACCTGGAGGAAGCACAGATGGCTATGATAGAAAGACGCTGAGAAGGATTGAATCCCACACATTATCAGATTGCAGATGAAATCTACTTAAAGAGAAAAGTGAGACGTTGAACAAATGATAAACTAGCCACGAGGGTGACAGGCCCATGAAGTAACAGACGTCCAAGAAACTAAATTGAAGGCAAGAAGAATGAATTATTCAGACCATTCTGCATCTATAGATTCATCAGAAGAAATTTAGATACATAAGGACAAAGCAAAAAACATACATTCTAAGAACACGAAATAAATTCGTTATTATATATTTTCTATTGATATTCCCTATATTTGATTTCTTTAATGCTGAGTTTTCTTCAGTTGGTTGACTTAATAATATATATATATATATATATATATATATATATATATATTGTTGCAGTTCTTATTTTAACCATTGGGTTTGCAGGTTAGGGATGCACAACTTCAGAATAAATTTCCTTTAACTAATACAGGAATATTTAGGGTCACCTAACTAATAACCATGAAGAATAACCGATTCAGGTAATCTACAGTATGAAAATACAGGTATTGTTGATACTTGCTGTGTGCAAACTGCATGCAGGTGCTACGATACAGGAAGTATCATAGACGATGAGGGGCAAGTTAACCTGATTAACGAATATACCTGAATTAAGATGGATTACAAGGACATTCAAGATCACGAAAATCAAATAGGACATTTGCACAAGGAACTGAAAAACAGAGTCGACACCTGATCAATAGCTAAAGTTATGTGTTGAAGAAACAGATCCTGTGTTGAGGAATATGATCAGGGAAACACTTCAGGATCTTGAAGAAATCTACGTGGAGAAGCAACCCAAGTCTAACTGTTATCCTTCCAAGGAAAAATAACTTCTATAGAGGAGGAAATGAACAGAGAACATTTGGAAGCATCAGCCATAAAAACCAACCTAAAGGATGGATACCCAGTAAGCTTTGATTGAGTTAAAAGCGAGAGTAGAATTGCTGAGACAAATGTTGGAGACATTTGCTAAGGAGACCCAGACTTGTATCCAAACAACTAATTTAATCTTTACCATAATGAAAATTAGATTAGAGGTAAAGAAATCAGGAGATGAAGTGAAGGCCGTTGTCAAGAGCCAAGTTATAACTTCACAGGGAAAATTCTGCAAATCTGTTGCCATAAAAAACTTAAAGTATATAAGGGTGAAAGTAAACTTCAGTTTAACAATTTTCGCATTTTTCTCATTGAGCTAAGTCACTCTATCCTTTCCTTAAAGCTACCCTTACCAATGAAAGCTTGCTTATCACAATTCCTATTAATACTAAAAAAAAAAAAAAAAAAACTTCAAATATTATTCCTTTATTCCCTTCCCTACATGTGTTGCTAATCATAACCTTTTGTTAGACACTTAGTACACAGAACTTTTACTTTAAGGAAACAAACACACACACACACAATCACCCCGAGGAACAAAAGAAAAACTTACAAAAATGTCCTACACACTTTAATTACTCCATTTCTGATGCCAACGACCAAACAAATCCTGTCTTAAGCATTACCCCATGATCAGGATAATTGGCTCACCACGAACAACATTCATCAGTATGGAGGACAATATTTATATTTTTAATCCAGAAAAGACCAGCTGAAAAATAAGATATGGAAATGTCACCGACTTGAATGAATGCAACATTCAGATTCATCTGGAAGTGAACTTACATCCAAGGCTGTTTTCATCCCAAACAACAAAGTCAAGATAATGGCAAATATGAAGAGGAAAGTGTACACGAATGTAACACACCCAAATTCGTGATTTGGACCTCAAAAAAAAAAAAAAAAAAAAAAAAAAAAAAAAAAAAATGTAAGGGACGTTAAGATTAAAGAGGTATTGCATTTTCAACTTCTGTGCTAGTTCTAATACTGTTACCTGTCACTACCATGATCATCAGACTTGTCTATACACTTCACCGAAAATAAAAAGAAGTGGGTGACCGACGTAGCTGGTTAGATTATGGGAATTCCACTTTTAGTTAGGACTGACGACTCAGTCAAAATCTTGTAACTTGGATTGTTTCATGTCATTTACCTTTGTAGTTTATTTATCATTGCCTTTTGATGCAAGTACTTTTATAAGCTAAATCTTGATGATGTATTCAATCATCACTTGCTTTTGATACATGAACACAGATGCTGAATATATTTATTTAGATATGCACCTCTTGGACTTATCTTCTTACCAGCACATATGGCCTACTGAGATGGCACCATACCGAGCTCTTAATTAGATAATCATTTAAACATGAATGAAGAGACTGTACCAAAATTTGGTTTTTATATGAATCTAGTTGTTTGATGTAATCATACATTGCAGGGATTTCATGTTTATTTGTTAGCAAAAGATACCCTTATTTGTTTTATTTATGCCAATTATTATAATTTTGTTTTGTTTTGAAGAAAATATTCTTAATTTTATTCTGAGTTCCATTCAAGTACACGTCACAGATTAGTCATCCCAGGCACAGCTGTAGCTGCTGTAAAATCAACAAAAATGAGGGTCTTTATTCTGTAGGGTGTGGAGAGTTTGACGAACTGATATTAAATTATGTAAAAGCATATCTTTGTTTCAGTTTTTGCTACCTTTGTTTATGGAAGTCACTTTGGAGTTGGTTGCATATATTTAGCATGGATTATTGGTCTAGAGTCCGGGGTGCCCTATGGAAATGTCTGGGACAACAGAAATTATGACACCAGATGAGATGGAGGTCATTTTAAAGTTTAAGATCTTTCACATTTTGGTTGATCTAGATCAGCCATAGGGTTTAGTGCTTTGCGCGAGTTTGACCCAAGTGAGTTTTCTGCCTTCTCTGAAAGAAAGCTTGTTTATGTTTTCAATTTCTGTTAAATATCAATGACCATACAACTAGGTCAGCCATAGTGTGTCTGGCATGTCTGGCGGGGGTATTTTGCTGGTAAAAATGCCTGGTAGTGCCAATTTCTAATGCTTGGAGGTCTGCTAAACAGTTTGGAATTAGTGTCAGTTCTTTCACTTTTTGGCTGATCTAGATCAGCTATAGGGTGTGGTCCTTTACATGTGTTCGGCGGGGGTACCACACCAATGAAAATGTCTGGCAATGCCAATTCATGATGCCTGTGCATCTGCTTAACATTTTGAAGTTGGCATCAGTTCTATCACTTTTCGCCTAATCTAGGTTAGCTGTAGGGTGTGGTCTGTTGGACGTGTCTGGTGGTGGTACCCCACTGATGAAAATGTCTGGTAATGCCAATTCATGGTGTCTGTGGACCTCCTTAACATTATGGAGTTGGTACCAATTCTTTCTCTTTCCAGCTGATCTAGGTTAGCTAGAGGGTGTGGTCTTTTGGGCATGTCTGGCAGGGGTACCCCACCAATTAAAATGCCTGGCAATGCCAATTCAAGATACGAGGAACTATGCTGGACACTTTCCAATTAGTTTAATTTCTTTTGCACTCCAGCTAATCTAGGTCATTTTTTTGTGCATCATTTAGGTAGCTCTGGCAGGGGGTACCCCCCACCAAAAATGTCTGAAATTGACAATTCTTGATAGTTTGAATCATAAGGAACATTTTGGTGTAAGTTTTGATCATTTTGATTCTGAGCTGACCTAGGCCATTTTTCCAGATTATTCTTATGGGTCCTACATTCACACCCACTGCCAGATACCTGGCAGACTTTCATTTCATTGTCCCGTGATATGCATACATTAATGTAACATAAGAAAAAATTCTTTTGCTTTTGAGCTACCCTGACCTCTGCTGGCTCCTGTTCTACACCAAAACAAAGTTCTTATCATTAGTTGTCTCTGATTTCGACTCATTAGGTCTTGTTGCCACTATCTTTGCGAAAATTAAAACATTCTTATAAGTTCTATGGGAACAAAAATTTGGTTGGGCTGATCCTCTTACTACTGAAAAGCAGATGACACGAGAGAGATCCTCTTAGACTTTCTAGAGATAGACAGATTGAAATTTTAAATGGGAATAATCATTGATGGATCAGAATTACATCTTTTTGTGATGTCTCCATGAACGCATATGGAGCTGTAGCTTATGTTAGAAATGTTAATGGGAAAAGATATCTTTTGACTTCCAAATTAAGAATTGCCCCTTATAAAAAGCATGCACTAACTATCCCACGATTAGAACTTTTGGCTTTACTTGGGGTCAGATTAGCTAAGTACCTTAATCAAATTTTCAACTTCAGTAATCATATGGGGAAACAGCAAAGTTGCCATTGCATGGGTGGGAAGTAAATTAGAGAATAAGAATACCTTTATTGCAAACAGGGAATGGTAGGCCTCCTTTACATTACATTGCAGGAGAGTGGATTCCAGTTCAGGAAAGTCACAACCAAGAAAATCCAGCCGATGTGGTGTCCTGCAGGGGAGACGTCAACTCTCTACATGCAGAATCTTTATGGGCAAGAAGCCCTATCATGTTGCATACCCCAGGACCCCTAGTAGAAGAAACCAAGGAACAACCAGACGACGCATCTTCAACCATAATGTCAAAAATGAGAGAATTGCAAGTGGAGCTACAGCCAGCACCTCCTGCACTTTTTGGAGAGTATCTCCAACTATAGCCTCTTTTTTCAAATCATGAAACATATTTGTAAATTCCTGAGAATGCCAGATAATCCTTCAATTAAGCTAGCTTACATAGAATAATGCCATCATTGGCCCACTTTATGTAAATATCTACAAGAGGGTGGAAAGGTTTCTCATGACATTGTAAATTTTGTAAAGTAGTTAAATTTAATCTTAATAAACAATGTAATATATACAAGATATAGATTAACTCATGTAAATACCACAAAAGACGATTCAAGTATATTGCCCTCTAAGGGAAAAATTGGAATGTTGTTACTTGGACATATTCATGAGACCAACCTCCACTGTGAGTCTGTACACTTATCTCAATTTTCAGGCAAGAGTGTTGGATGCCTGCAATGAGAGTGTTAGCTAAGAAGGTAGTTAACAGATGCCTAGCATGTAAAACGACACTCAAGGCTCCATTGACTTGACCTCCTCAACCCTCGCTACTAAGCTCTTGTGTAATTCTGGTGACTGGTCAATTATGTGGAACTCAAAAATGCAGGTCCTATAGATCTACAGGAGGGACATGCTTACATCCTCTTGATCACTTGTCTTCGCAGTTTACCTAGATCTGGTGACAAACTTGAGTGATGACACCTTCGTCCTGTGTCTACGCTGATTTTCTGTCAGTCATGGTGCACCAGCAGAGATCCACACCAATAATCTTGCCACATTCAAGTCGAGAAAAGTCTTGTCGGCTAAGCTATGCGAAGAGGAGGAGCTCCAGAAATTTTTTATTCAACGAGGAATTAGTTGGAATTTCCAAACACCACACTCTCCCTGGAAAGGTGAAATGTTCAACAGACTCATTGGGGTTATGAAGCAAGCCCTGGCAATTTCATTCAATAGAGCCTTGTTCACGGAGGAGCAAGCAAGGATGCTCATCAAGGAATCAGAGTGTGTAGTCAACAATCATCCGCTTATGTACAGTGGTGATGGCCGAGAAGATGAAGTCCTCACTCCATCACATTTTCTATGAGGTAGAATTATTCATTTGCTGCCAGCTGCAGCACCCGACGAAAGTATGATGAACACTTTCACAAAGAAGAAAATTCATAACGAACATTTCAAGTTAGTTGATGCTCTACAAAACTTTTAGCTGTGTTGGAGCACTTAATATTTGCAGTATTTACAGCATAGACATGACTTTGGCTCTGGTACACCAACCTCTCTACAATGTGATGACACCATACTAGTGCAAATAACTGATTGATGACATAAGTTTTGGCCTCTAAGAAAGGTTATAGAACTATATCCTCGAGACGATGGTGTCATGCATTCCTTAAAGGTTTTGTGAATGTCTCATCAACACATTGTGTTGGTTGAGATGAATGACTGACATTTAGACAGTACAGTTGCATCACGTGTTGTGAAAGGCGAGAACAAACTCATAAACAAGGACCCTCTAGTTAATGACTATGTAGATATAATTCCTGATGAAACCCAATAACTGATAAACGAGTCAGAGATAATGGGTGTTGACCATAGCAATGAACTGAGTAATGTTGAATTTAGCTCAGTTGGGGTTAGAGAAAATGAAAAGTTTAATACAAGCGGGTAAATGCTAGTATTTTGTGTGTCACATATAAACATTATTCCTGAAAGGAAGGTATGTGTCCAGGGAACTTAGTGTTAGATTGCATAGTGAATTCGTGTGTTACCAAGGAAGAGAAGTAGCAAATTAATTAACCAGTGTGTATATTTCATGTTTTCCTTTAGTTAATTTGTACCATGTCTGTTGAATGTGATACACAATTTAGTGTCAAAACTGTATTGTTATGGCATGAGCCAGATTCAGTTGTGTGAGGCCTCCGAATCTGCATCTGGGCTGCAAGTGAAAAATGGAATGTTATCCACCTTGGTTGTTATCAGTTAATTTCTGCCTTACTGTTAGAATTTGTCTGGTTGGGAGGATGTCATCAAAAATTACTGCGCAGAGTTGTTGACGTCATAAAAAATCTCGTCTAAACAATTTAAGCATTGTCCAGTACTTGTAGGAGTCAAATCATTTGCGCCATATTGTAAAATGTTCTGGAAGCATCCCTAGGGGCAACTATAAAAGCTGGTGTCAGCCAGTGGTTGGCCTCTTTCCTAGTTAATCCTCATAAGAGTCAGACATGGCAGGTGTGACATTAGAAAGCCAGCGCTCCAGAGATACGCATGCTGTGGCAAGGTCCAGTGCTGTTTTTGCATCAATATGTATTTTGCCAATCCTGGAGATTAAAAAGGCACAGTGTGTGTCAGCAGAACGAGTGATTGGGGAAGGTAAACCTTGAATTGTTGTGAAGTAAGTGCCCCAATTTTTCGAACTTCTGCAAAGTTGCCCAAGTCCAGAAATGATCATGGTAATTCTTGCAAATTATTTTTATAGATGTGTTTCCTCAAGCCATGAGGCCAACTTTGTTAGCCTGGCTGTTGCTAGTCTGAGTTAGCTTTATTGTTAGAGTAAACCCAGCGCTCTTTCCTTTCATGTCATCGGAAAAACTGACGGAGGAAATGTACAAAGTTAAGTACCAGTGTCCATACATAAGTGAGCGTATATCTGGGATTTTAGTGTGTCATCTTCAATGGTGGTTGGAAGTAGTCATAAAAAAAGACTGGATCCTCTTTTTTCCTTGACAAATCCTTCGCAATGCTCAGGATTAGCAAGCAGAAGAAGAAAACAGGCAGCCGGGCTGGCGGTTCTCTTGTCATGTGTAAATATGAGTACAGAATATTCTTAATGAGGAAGTTGGTATTGTAAATTGTTTTGTACGAATTTATGAGTGTCAAATTTATGTATTGGATTGAAATGCTGCTAAATTATCTAATTATCAAATGCTAAAGTTGATGGAAAACCAAGGCGGTGACCGAGGTTGCAGAGCTAACTCAGCCTCCGTTCTCAGGGTGCCTTCACAGAAGTAGGCAATAGTTAGCTCTCGTTGTCGCCCCCACAACCTAGATTCATTGATAGCAAGAGCCTGTATCATGGTGTCGTGGCTCCAAAGAACTGATGTAAGGATAATTTTGTGGTAATTGTTAACTTTTTGTGATCCTGTTTGTAAGCCGCATGGCCGACCGTGTGGTCCATTCAGTGTTGTGTGTTAAATCTAAGAGTTTATTTTTGTAATGAAATTGTAAAATCCCACCTTGTTTTGCTGGACCTTGTATAACAACTCGATATTTGCAGGTTTTGCCCTTCAGGCCATACCCTCCTAGTCTCATCCCATCATGGGACATAGAATCCACCCTAGTCGGAGGGAAAATTTCCGACAGAAGTCAAGCCTTAAAGAAGCATAAATCTCAAATGCTTATTTATTATATTCTTGACAGAGAAAGAATTAATTCTCTTAAGCAACATATAATAGTCTGGTCATTTTCCTTGGGGGAGAAAGAATTAATTTTCCTAGGAAAGAGCCTTTCCACCTTTGTACTTCTGTCTTATAAGTTGGGACGGTGTAATTAAGTCATCTCCTTTAAATATTTGGGGTTAAAACCTTCAACTATATTTTATTCAATTCGTTGGAACAGTCCTGAAACGACATTACACGATTACCCATTTACATACTTTTCATTATGGTTTGTTTCGGGAATTGTTAATTGTGTTAGCCCTGACATTGTCCAATTACCCATTTACATACTTTTCATTATTGTTTGTTTTGGGAATTGTTAATCGCCTTAGCCCTGACATTGTCCCATGTGCTATAGCAGTTAGTATAATATTGTTTCCTGCTTCACATTTCAACAGTTGCCAGTGACCAGCCACAGCCGTTACCTTGCAGACAGTGAATGTTTCATAGATTATTCCAAGTCTCGCATTAGACTGTCAGTCATTATTAGGATCAGTATCAGCAAATGTTGCAGTGTTGTGTTGTTCATCTGGGGGTTCTTTAATACATTGGCTTTCATATTTGATTTGTGTTGGGAACGGTTGTGAATTTTGCATTGTATTCGTGTCATTATTTTCTTAGGCAAATATTACCATTCTGGGTATCCCATTCTGGGTATCTTTACTATAATGAATTTTAGTATTTTATTATTTGTGTTAGTGTGTGCATGCTGCATACCTAGTTATTTGTCTGGATAGGTTACATTCAGTCCGAGCATGGACAGATAATATTCTGTGATGCAAAAATCAAGAAACGTAAAGCTCTCTTTCTTTTGCCTTTTCTCTTTCCTCCTTGCGTGAGCTTTAAAATAAGACGCTTGACCATATCGTCTTTGTTTGTTTTCTATTAACCATGAAAGAAGTCTTTTACTCAAAGTACTACCCTTCTCTTCTGGGTACGCTGAGTCACCATTCATTCATGTTCAATAACCAGTTGATAGTTGTTAAGCGTCAGTTTCTAGTCTCACCACAAGTGATTGTGGCCTTCATTTAGTTCAGTAATTAAAGAGCTCAGGTTGAAAAAAATTGCTTTATATTGTTTCTCAACTGATTTTGACAGTAAATTAAGTTTACCCATGATAAAAAATCTACCCTGATCTGCTTATTGCTAATGCCCTAAATTGGGCCTAATCCAAGATGGCTGCCATTACCAATATCTAATACCAAAAAAAATAAACATCTTCTTGACTAATAATGCATAAATGCAAAAAAGGTATGTTATCCTTTGTTTTGGGGCCAGGGAATACATCTAAAGCATTTCCAGTAAGCTTGAGAAGATATTAGAGCTTGATTGTGACAACATTCCTTAATTGCATTCCTAAATTTAATATCGAGGAAGTCAAACCATCCAGAAGCTCTGCTTTACTGTTCACTGCAGCATTGGTGCAGGTGATTCTCTTGCAGTGACCACAAGCCAGGGCATATAACAGTCTATTTTTGCGACAGGAACAAGTATTTTTGTCACACTTACCATGACAGTTGCATTTGACTACTTTCAACAAAGATGCTGGAGTTGCATCCCTCTGCATCCCCATTGGCTTGAGTTCCTCTAAATTCTGGTCTTTGTGGATAAACCAACCCCTCTTTATTGGACTATAATGATTGCCTTGCCATGTCTGTTCCTGGTGGCACACTCTGTAACTGTGGTACGTGGCTGCATTGCAGGTGGGTGGAAGAGATTCAGGGGGCAGATAGACCGACCTAGACGCCACTTTGCTACTGAACCCAGATGCTCCATCAAAGTTAAGGCTATATCCAGGATTACAGTTATATAAGATTTCTAGAGCAGCTTGCCCATGCCTGTTGACATCATCATGACATTGATTTGCCTTCATGAATAATTGGGCATGATCCTTGAGCTGATGGCATTTGCTCATTGCCATGACCTTTCTTATGCCATATGGCCTTGATGTTGTATTACGCCCTGTGATTTCATGTAGGAAGAGCAATGATACAGAAAGGTCAGGAGTTACATGAACTTGTATGATCCAGATGTTGAGGATCTTGTTGGCTGTCAGCAAGAAGGTACCAGGATGTCTAGGACCTAAAGGTTGCAGGAGCAGGACCAGCACGTCGGTGTCATCCCCTACAACTACCATTGATCGCCTTTTGGCCATAGCACATGCTTTTGACACAGCGTCGTAGTCGGCATCACCAGCACTCTGTTGGACTTCAACTCCAGCTATTTTCAGCTCATTACCAATGAAGTACAGAGTTTTGTTTGTTCCTGGGGTTTGCAAGGAAAGTAGTCTTCCTCATGGTCAGCTGCATTTCTGGCTTAAAGTTAACGTCTGCTCCGATGTTTGAGCTGGCACTTCTCTGGTGTGCTTCATCCTTGGTAGAGGGACTGCTTCCATAGCCATCAAATATGACGACAGCATGTCTGTAGTGATAAAGTATATACTGCACATACAAACTGGACATACTGGCATATGATGTAATGTACTTTCTTTTGGCTAAGCTTCAATGATCGTGAAAACTATCCATCACAACTACTGGTCAAAGGTGATGATTGTGTTGTACCTGCTACCATGGTCCATAATGTACTCCAACGTGGAGCACACACTAGTAGGGCTAGATGGAGTGAGGCCAGTCATGGGCAGGAATATGTCAGAGCTTTTCCCAGGATTTGGGATGTGATGTAGCATCTGCATTTTCCCTGACCACATAAGTTGTGGTTTTGGAAGGTGGAAGGCTACTGTCCACATCACAAGGCTGTCATTTTGTATGTCTCACTGAAACACTTCAACATTGGTATCATTAATTTTGGAAAGAACTGTCTTTGTATTTTCTGTTCAACCAGATTCATATGAGCTAACTGCTTGATGACCATATCCACCTTGCATCTGGGATTTTTCCTGGTGCGTTTGACAGCTGGGGTAAATGTTGCCATTTGGCCCATTACATGGACTGACCCTTGGCCATCTAAGGTTCTGGTTCTGGAGGTGTGGTCAACATTGTCTGCTTCGTACTTGATGAAAGAGCCTGCAATTGCTTTTGGGAGATCAACACCTTGCACTGCTGCAGCATTGAATCTATACTTGTTTGCTTCTGTGTATGAAGAGCAGAAGCCAAGTTTGCTGGTCGTGTCAACCAGATCACGGTGACCATACTTGTGTTTGAGTGTCATACTGAGACCAACTTGCAGGGGTGGAAGAAATGAACGAGGACATGTGGATTGCATGATAGCCTGACCAATTGAGACCACATACAACATTGCATTTCTGCTCTTAATAATGCTGTTTAGGAGCAGCAGCAATGAGTAAGGGAGGTATGCAGCATTTGAATCAACAGCACACATTTCTTCTGAAGTTGGGTACTTCTCATTATAAAGTTCCATGGACTTCACCTGTTTTTATGAATTCCTAACTGTTTCATTAAGACTGCCCATATCAGAGTTCCTTCAGTTCACTTGCTCTGGCATGTGCTTCTTGGATAATAGTTCTAACATTGGACTTCAGAGTAACAATATTAGAACACTGTCTGATGGTGGTAATTGATATCCTAGCACCATAGTGGTTCTCCAGCTCTTGATTCAGTTGTTTGGGGGTGTACACTTCCTCCTCAGTCATGCTACTCTCACTCATCATAACTTCATGTAATTCTTGCAGTGTAATGATCTCATCGTCGTTCTATTCCAGAAAATTAATTGCATATTAAACAACATCAGCTTTGGATGTGCTTTTAGGTTGACCAACTTTTCTTTTCTTGCTGAAAGATTTGCACTCGTCAGATGCAAATCATGGAGGAGCTTTTCCCATCATGAACAGATCCTCACATGTGTGATGGTATGGAGCCTCATCAGCTGGAAGATCATTTATCATAGAAAGACGAGACTTAACTTTCAAGGCCCAGTCATCCTCCCTGATGTGACAATGACTAATGATATTCTTATGGAATCTTAAAGTCACAACATGGCTTTAGCTTTGGAAGGATTTTTCTTTGCTAGAGATATTTCAACAAGTATTCCACAGAAGAGGCAGTGGGTTTGAAATCGAAGACATTTCCCTCTTCTGATCTCAGGTTTGCTTTACCCGCTTCAGAAGAATAATGCTTTTTGGCAGACTTGATGGTTTTGGAATTTGTGTGCCTCCTACTGCAGACTTTGTGCACAAGGACATCAGGACTTTTGTTAAAGACCACATCTGGAACATCTAAGTTTCTCTCTTTGTTTGCTCTATTAATACCAGCACACTCTTTTTCTGTCAGTTAGTCTGACATACTCTTTGGACTTGTCTAAATTAATCACATGGCATATCTGTTCAGTCTTTTTATTGACACACTACAATCATGCAATTATTTCATGCACATGCAACCTGTACAAATGAAATGAAATTCAAACATTATCATCCTAGAAACATTGCAAATAACTAGTGAAAACATGTTGTAGATTACAAACCAGTCAAAAGTAAAATAATCAATTAATTGTTACTTAAACACAAACTTGGGGGACGATTGCAATTATCTGA
>NC_061087.1:54304839-54392339 GCF_015104395.2 Macrobrachium nipponense
ATAACTGTAACTTGTGCAAGAAATCTTTAATTCATTTGTGTCTAATCTGGGAAACTCTTCCAGATCGGCTGAGTCACGTGTTCAAGTCTATTCGCAAGTGCTGCCTTAATGCAAGATAATCTGAATAATTATGAAAGCCAGCAGTTACGTTAATCTTATTTTAGCCAGCTCTCCCCTTGTGAGAGATGAGAGTGATCCCCATGCGGACAAGCTGCATTTACTCTTTCTCCAGGCCATTCAATGGCATCGTGTAATTGAATGTATACTGTAAATTAATCAGCTGGGCTTTCAATAGCAACCTTATTATAGAGTAACATATTTCAACCAACCCTTTGTTAAGGTAAGTTATTCTGCATTTTTTCCCAAAAATATTTCCCTTTACGTATTTGGGTCACAACAAGGCCGGCTAATACGTAATATATATATATATATATATATATATATATATATATTATATATATATATATATATATATATATATATATATATATATATATATATATATATAGATATATATATATATATATATATATATATATATATATAATATAATTGCAAAGGCCAAAGGTTAATGTTAAAAGTCATAAGTGCCTGGCGATATAGACCTCACCAAGGTAGTATACAAAGTAAAAAACAGCTGAGGAATATCAGAAAGTAATGGTGAACATGAACACAATAGAAAAGAACAAGCAACAGCTAAAAGACAAGGTGAACAAGCAAGCAGTCCACAACCTAGAAAGTTGCAGTACATAAAGTGGTCCTAAATAAAATCTAGGAAGTTGCATTACATAAAGAGGTCCTAAAAAAAATCTAGGAAGTTGCAGTACATAAAGTGGTCCTTAAAAAATCTAGAAAGTTTCAGTACATAAAGTGGTCCTAAAAAAATCTAGAAAGTTGCAGTATATAAAGTGGTCCTAAAAAAATCTAGAAAGTTGCAGTACAAAAAGTGGTCCTAAAAAAGTCTAGAAAGTTGCAGTACATAAAGTGGTCCTAAATAAAATCTAGAAAGTTGCAGTACATAAAGTGGTCCTAAAAAAAATCTAGGAAGTTCCAGTACATAAAGTGGTCCTAAAAAAATCTAGAAAGTTGCAGTACATAAAGTGGTTCTAAAAAAATCTAGAAAGTTGCAGTACATAAAGTGGTCCTAAAAAAAATCTAGAAAGTTGCAGTACATAAAGTGGTCCTAAAAAAATCTAGAAAGTTTGCAGAACATAAAGTGGTCCTTTCAAAAATCTAGAAAGTTGCAGTACATAAAAGTGGTCCTAAAAAAATCTAGAAAGTTGCAGTACATAAAGTGTCCTAAAAAAAATCTAGAAAGTTGCAGTACATAAAGTGGTCCTAAAAAAATCTAGAAAGTGCAGCATATAGTGGTCCTAAAAAATCTAGAAAGTTGCAGTCCATAAAGTGGTCCTTAAAAAACAAAAATCATCTAGAAAGCAAAAAATGCAGTACATAAAGAAAAAAGAAAAGGTGGTACTTAAAAAAAACCAAAAAAAAATCTAGAAAGTTTCAGTACATAAAGTTCGTCCTAAAAAAATCATAGAAAGTGCGTGTACATAAAGTGGTCCTAAAAAAATCTAGAAGTTGCAATACATAAAGTGTCCTTAAAAAATCTAGAAAGTTGCAGTACCATAAAGTGGCGTCCTAAAAAAACAAATCTAAAGTAGCAGTACATAAAGTGGTCCTTAAAAAAATCTAGGAAGTTGCAGTACAATAAAGTGGTCCTAAAAAATCTAGGAAGGTACATAAATTGGTCTTAGTCTAGAAAGTTAAGACAGTCCAAATTAAAGTGTCCTAGAAAATCTAGAAAGTAGCAGTACATAAAAGTGGTCCTAAAAAAATCTAGAAAGTTGCAGTCTAAAGTGGTCCTAAAAAATCTAGGAAGTTGCAGTACATAAAGTGGTCCTAAAAAATCTAGGAAGTTACAGTACATAAAGTGGTCCTGAAAAATCTAGGAAGTTGCAGTACATAAAGTGGTCCTAAAAAATCTAGGAAGTTGCAGTACATAAAGTAGCCTAAAAATATCTAGAAAGTTGCAGTTCATAAGTGGTCCTAAAAAAAAATCTAGAGAGTTGCAGTACATAAAGTGGTCCCTAAAAAAATCTAGAAGTTGCAGTACATAAAAGTGGTCCTAAAAAAATCTAGAGAGTTGCAGTACATAAAGTGGCCCTAAAAATATCTAGAAAGTTGCAGTACATAAAGTGGTCCTAAAAAAATCTAGAGAGTTGCAGTACATAAAGTGGTCCTAAAAAAATATAGAAAGTTGCAGTACATAAAGTGGTCCCTAAAAAAATCTATAAAGTGGCAGTACATAAAAGTGGTCCCTACAATCTAGAACAGTTTGGCAATACATAAATTGGCCCTAAAACAATAATCTAGAAAGTGGCAGTTCTAAAAGTTGGTCCTTAAAAAATTCTAGAAAGTTGCAGTACATAAATTGGTTCCTAAAAAATCTAGAAATGCAGTTCATAAAGTGGCCCCTAAAAAATTTTAGAAGTTGCCGTTTCATAAAGTGGCCCTAAAAAATCTAAAAAGTTGCAGTTCATAAAGTGGTCCTAAAAAATCTAGAAAGTTGCAGTACATAAAGTGGCCCTAAAAAAATCTAGAAAGTTGCAGTACATAATGTGGTCCTAAAAAAATCTAAAAAGTTGCAGTTCATAAAATGGCCCTAAAAAAATCTAGAAAGTTTCAGTTCATAAAGTGGTCCTAAAAAATCTAGAAAGTTGTATTACATAAAGTGGTCCTAAAAAAATCTAGAAAGTTGCAGTTCATAAAGTGGCCCTAAAAAAATCTAGGAAGTTGCAGTACATGAAGTGGTCCTTAAAAAATCTAGAAAGTTGTAGTACATAAAGTGGTCCTTCAAAAATCTAGAAAGTTGCAGTTCATGAAATGGCCCTAAAAATGTAGAAAGTTGCAGTACATAAAGTGGTCCTAAGAAAATCTAGAAAGTTCCAGTACATAAAGTGGTCCTTAAAAAATCTAGAAAGTTGCAGTTCTTAAAGTGGCCCTAAAAAATCTAGAAAGTTGCAGTACATAAAGTGGTCCTTAAAAAATCTAGAAAGTTGCAGTTCATAAAGTGGTCCTAAAAAATCTAGAAAGTTGCAATAAATAAAGTGGTCCTAAAAAATCTAGAAAGTTGCAGTTGTTAAAGTGATACTAAAAAAATCTAGAAAGTTGCAGTACATAAAGTGGTCCTAAAAAAATCTAGAAAGTTGCAGTTCATAAAGTGGCCCTAAAAAATCTAGAAAGTTGCAGTATATAAAGTGGTCCTTAAAAAATCTAGAAAGTTGCAGTACATAAAGTGGTCTTACAAAATCTAGAAAGTTGCAGTTCATAAAGTGGCCCCAAAAAATCTAGAAAGTTGCAGAACATAAAGTAGTCCTTCAAAAATCTAGAAAGTTGCAGTACATAAAGTGGTCTTACAAAATCTAGAAAGTTGCAGTTCGTAAAGTGGTCCTAAAAAAATCTAGAAAGTTGCAGTACATAAAGTGGTACTAAAGCAATCTAGAAAGTTGCAGTACATAAAGTGGTCCTAAAACAATCTAGAAAGTTTCAGTACATAAAGTGGTCCTCAAACAATCTAGAAAGTTTCAGTACATAAAGTGGTCCTCAAACAATCTAGAAAGTTGCAGTACATAAAGTGGTCCTTAAACAATCTAGGAAGTTGCAGTACATAAAGTGGTCATCAAACAATCTAGAAAGTTGCAGTACATAAAGTCGTCCTCAAACAATCTAGAAAGCTGTAGTACATAAAGTGGTCCTCAAACAATCTAGAAAGTTGCAGTACATAAAGTGGTCCTAAAAAAATCTAGAAAGTTGCAGTACATAAAGTGGTCCTAAAAAATCTAGAAAGTTGCAGTACATAAAGTGGTCCTAAAAAAATCTAGAAAGTTGCAGTACATAAAGTGGTCCTAAAAAATCTAGAAAGTTGCAGTATAATAAGTGGTCCTAAAACAATCTAGAAAGTTGCAGTACATAAAGTGGCCCTAAAAAATCTAGAAAGTTGCAATTCATAAAGTGGTCCTAAAAAAATCTAGAAAGTTGCAGTACATAAAGTGGTACTAAAACAATCTAGAAAGTTGCAGTACATAAAGTGGTCCTAAAACAATCTAGAAAGTTTCAGTACATGAAGTGGTCCTCAAACAATCTAGAAAGTTGCAGTACATAAAGTGGTCACCGTTAAACAATCTAGAAGAAGCTAAAGAGTACATAAAGTGGCTCAAAACAATCTGAAAGTTGCCAGTACAAAAAGTGGCTTAAATCTAGGAAAGTTGCTGTACATAAAGTGGCATCACAATCGAGAAAGTTGGCAGTACCAAAAGTGGTCCTCAAAACAATCTAGAAAGCTTAGTACATAAGTGGTCCTCAAACAATCTAGAAAGTTGCAGTAAACATAAAAGTGGTCCTAAAAAAATCTAGAAAGTTGCAGTACATAAAGTGGTCCTAAAAAAATCTAGAAAGTTGCAGTACATAAAGTGGTCCTAAAAAAATCTAGAAATTTTGCAGTACATTTAAAGTGGTCCTATCTAGAAATTCAGTATAAATAAAGTGGTCCAAAACAACTAAAGAAAGTTGCAGTACAAATAATGGTCCTAAAACAATCGAGAGTGTTGCAGTACCTAAATGGTCCTTTAAAAAATAGAGAAATTGCCAGTAATTAAAGTGGTCCTAAAAAAATCTAGAAAGTTGCCAGTACATTAAAGTGTTCCTAAAAAAACTAAAAGTTTTGCAGTACATAAAGTGGTCCTAAAAAATTCTAGAAAGTTGCAGTTTCATAAAGTGGTTCCTAAAAAATCTAGAAAGTTTGCAGTTCATAAAGTGCCCTTTAAAAAAAAATCTTAGAAAGTGGCCGTACATAAAGTGTTGCCCTAAAAAAATAAATAAAAAAGAAAGTTGCAGTATATAAAGTGGTCCCCTAAAAAAAATCTAGAAAGTTGTAGACATAAAGTGGGCCCTAAAAAAATCTAGAAAGTTTGCGTCCATAAAGTGGCTCTAAAAAAATCAGAAAGTGCGTACGTAAAGTGGTCCTTAAAAAAATCTAGAAATTTGCAGTACTAAAAGTGGTCCTTAAAAAATTCTAGAAAGTTTGCTGTTAACTAAAAAGTGTCCTTAAAAAAAATCTAGAAAGGTTTGTATACATTAAAGTTGGGGCCTTAAAAAAAACTAGAAAGTTGCGTCGATAAAGTGGCTCAAAAAAATCTAGAAAGTTTGCAGTACATAAAGTGGTCCTTAAAAATCTAGAAAGTTGCGTACATAAAGTTGGTCCTTAAAAATCTAGAAAGTTGCAGTACCATAAATTGGTCCTTAAAAAAAATCTAGAAAGTGCAAGTACCATTAAAGTGGCCTAAAAAAAATCGGAAAGTTGCGTCCATGAAGTGGCCCTAAAAAAATCTAGAAAGGTTGAGTACATTAAAGTGGTCCCTTAAAAATCTAGAAAGGTTCAGTACATAAACCAATTGGTTCCGTAAAATCCTTAAAAAAAGAAAGTTGCCGTACGTAAAGGGTCCTTAAAAAATCTAGAAAGGTTGGCCAGTACATAAAGGTGGTCCTTAACACCATTCCTAAAAAAAAGGAAAAGTTGCAGTAAATAAAGTGCCGCTAAAAAAGAAATCCTTAGAAAGTTTGCAGTTCCCATAAAGTGGCTGGTAAAAAAATCTAAGAAATGATTGCCGTAAAACGTAAAGGGGTGGGCCTTAAAAATCTAGTAAAGTTTGCAGTACAGTAAGAAGTTGGTTCCGTTAAAAAATCTAGAAAAGTTGCAGTTAACATAAAGTGGTCCTTAAAAATCTTAAAAGTTGCAAAAGTTACCATAAAGTTGGTTCCTAAAAAAAATCTAGAAATTGCAGGTACATAAAGTGGTCCCTTAAAAAGAAAATCTAAACGATTGCAGTACGATAAGTGGGCTCCCTAAAAATCTAGAAGTTGGCCAGTGAGCATAAACGTGGTGCCCCGGTTAAAAAACAATCTAGAAAGTTGCGTACAGTAAAGCTAAAGGGGTCCTTAAAAAATCTAGAAAGGTTTTGCAGTACATAAAGGAGTTGGTCCTTAAAAAAAATTCTTATGAAAGTTGCAGTACATAAGTAAGGTGGCCCTAAAAAATCGGTAGAAAGTTGCATTGTACCGATGAAAGGTGGTCCTAAAAAAATCTCGAAATTGCAAGTACATAAATCGTCCTAAAAAATCTAGAAAGTTAGTTTAGTTATCATAAAGGTGGTCCTTAAAAAAATCTAAGAAAGTTTAGCAGTTGTTCTAAAGGTCCTAAAAATCTATAAAGTTGGCAGTTCCATTAAAAGTGGCCCTAAAAAAATTCTAGAAATGTTGCAGTACATAAAGTGGTGCCCCTTAAAAAATCTAGAAGTTGCAGTACATAAAGTTGGTTCCTTAAAAATTAAAAAAAAAATCTAGAAAGTTTGGCAGTAATATCTTAAGGTGGCCCCTAAAAAAATCTAGAAAGTTGTAGTACCATAAAAGTTGGTGCCCTAAAAACTAAAAAATCTAGAAAAGTTGCAGTACCATAAAGGTGGCCTTCTAAAAATCTAGCAAAGTTTGCAGTACATAAAGGGGTGGCCCTTCAAAATAATCTAGAAAGTTGCAGTAACCTAAAGTGGTCCTTAAAAAACTTTAAAAGAAAGTTGGCAGTACATAAAGTGGTACCCTTAAAAAAAATCTATAAAGTTGTAGTACATAAAGTGGTCCCCTTAAAAAAAGAAGAAATCCTAGAAAGTTGGCAGTACGATTCAAGAAAGTGGCTTCCTAAAAAATGCTAGAAACGTTTGCTGTACATAAATGGTGGTCCTTTAAAACAAATCTAGAAAGTTGCAGTACATAAAGTGGTTCCTTAAAAAGAAAATCTAGAAAGTTGCAGTACGATAAAGTGGTCCCTTCCTTAAAAAATCTAGAAAGTTCAGTACAAATAAAGTGGTGCCTTTAAAAAAAATCTAGAAAGTTTGCAGTACCATAAGTGGCCGTCTAAAAAAACTGTAGAAAGTTGGTAGTACATAAAAGTGTCCTTTAAAAATCTAAGAAAGTTGCAGTAACATAAAGTGGTCCTTAAAAAAATCTAGAAAGTTGGCAGTAGCATAAAGTGGGTCCTTCTGAAAAAAATCTAGAAAGTTGTGCAGTACATTAAAGTGGTCCGCTTAAAAAAATTCTAGAAAGTTGCAGTACTCTAAAGTTTTGGGCCCGGCTAAAAAAGAAATCTAGAAAGTTGCAAGTTCCATGTAAAGAGGTGGGTCTCTAAAAAATGGTCTAGAAAGTTGCGAGTACGATAAGTGGTGGGCCTTAAAAAACAATCTAGAAAGTTGGCAGTATCATAAAGGTGGTCCCTTAAAAAAAGACAATCGTAAGAAAGTTTTGAGTACATAAAGTGGTGCCTTCCAAAAAACAATCTAGAAAGTTGCGTTAATCAGTAAAGTGGTCCCTTGAAAAAAACAATCTAGGAAAGTTGCAAGTACATTAAAGTGGTCCTTCAAACGAAAATGCTAGAAAGTTGCAGTAACATAAAGTGGTTTCCCTAAAAAATCTAGGAAAGTTGCAGTACATAAATATGGTCCCTTAAAAAAATCTAGAAAGTTGCGAAGTACATTAAAGTGGTTCCTTTAAAAAAATCTAGAATTTTGCAGTACATAAAGTTGGTCCTTCAAAAAACAATTCATGAAAGAAAGCTGTAGTACATAAAGTGGTCCTTGCAAACAAATCCTAGAAAGTTGCAGTAACCTGAAAGTGGTCGCGGTCCTAAAAAAATCTATAAGAAAGTTGCAGTACATAAAGTGGTCCTAAAAAATAAAAAATCTAGAAAGGTTTGCAGTACATAAAGTGGGTCCGTAAAAAATAAAAATCTAGAAAGTTGCAGTCTATAAAGTGGTCCCTGAAATAAATTCTAGAAGTTGCAGTTACATGAAAGTTGGTGCCCTTAAAAAATCTTTAGAAAGGTTGCAAGTTCTATAAGTGGTCCCTAAAAAAGAAAAATCTAGAAAGTTGCAGTAACATAAAGTCGGTTCTTTAAAAACATCTAGAAAGTTGCAGTACATTAAAGTTGGTCCCTAAAGAAATCTGAGAAAGTTTTGTAGTAAAAAGATAAAGTGGCCCGTCAAAAAACAATCTAGAAAGTTGCAGTGGCATTAAAGTGGCTTCCTTAAAGAAAAATGCTAGGAAAGTTGCCAGTACATAAAGTGGTGTCCTTCAAAAAATCTTAGAACAGTTGCAGTAACAATAAAGTGGTCCTTAAAAAATCTCTAAGGAAAGTGTTGCAGTACAGTAAAGTGGTCCATTCAAACAAATCTAGAAAGTTTGTAGTAGCAAAAGTGGTTGGTCCCAAATCAAAAATCTAAAATAAAGCTTGTAGTTACCATAAACGTGGTCTCTCAAAAAAAACAATCTAGAAAAAGTTTGCAGTTGACAGATAAGTGGGTCCTTAAAAAAATCTGAAAGAAAGTTGCAGTACATAAAGTGGTCCTTAAAAAAATCCTGAAAGGTTGCGTACTAAAGTGGTCCCTAAAAAATCTAAAGTTGCAGTTCATAAAGTGGTCCGTTGTGAAAAAAATCTAGAAAGTTGCCAGTTCCATAAAGTGGCCCTCTAAAAAAATCTAGAAATCAAGTGATGTAAGTGGCCCTAAAAAATCTAAAGTGGGTTGGCCAGTTAACATAAAGTGGCCTGAAAAATCTAGAAAGTTGCAGTACATTAAAGTGGTCCCTTAAAAATAAATCTAAGAAAGTTGGTAGTACATAAAGTGGTGCCTTAAAAAAATCTAGAAAGTTGCAGTGCAGTAAAGTGGCTCCTTAAAAAATCTGAAAGTGTTGCAGTACATAAAGTGGTCCTTAAAAAAAATCTAGAAAGTTGCCAGTTCCATATAAGTGGTCCTTAACTAAAAAATCTAGAAACAGTTTGCAGTAACATAAAGTGGTTCCTTAAAAAATCTTGGAAAGTTGCAGAGTACATAAAGTGGTCATAAAAAAATCTAGGAAAGTTGCCAGAATTAAAAAAATAATGTGGTCCTAAAAATCTAGAAAGTTGCAGTTACATAAAGTGGTCCAAAAAATCTAGAAAAGTTGGCAAAAGTACATAAAGTGGTCCTAAACAAAAATCTAGAAAGTTTGCAAGTAATAATAAAGTGGTCCTAGAAAATCTAAAAGGAAAGTTGGCAGTACCATAAAAGTTGGTCCTAAAAAAAATCTAGAAGTTGCAGTACATAAAGTGGTCCTAAAAATCTAGCAAAGTTGCAGTAACATAAAGTGGTCTTAAAAAAATCTAGAAAGTTGCAAAGTTAATAAAGGTTGGTCCAATAAAAAAAAATCTAGGAAGGTTGCAGCACATAAAGTGGTCCTAAATAAATCTAGGAAAAGTTGGCAAGTTACCATAAAAAGAGTGCAACCTAGGAAAATCTAGGAAGTTTGCAAGTACATTAAAGTGGTCCTAAAAAAATTAGAAAGTTGCAGTTTACATAAGGTGGTCAAATGAAAAAAATTCTAGGAAGTTGCAGCACATAAGTGGTCCCTAAATAAATCTAGGAAGTTGCATAACATAAAGTGGCAAAAACCTAGAAAAACTAAGGGAAAGTTTGGCAGTAACATAAAGTGGTCTTAAAAAAAAATCTAGAAAAGTTTGGCAGTACCATAAAAAAAAGTGGTCATAAAAAAATCTAGGAAAGTTTGCAGCACATAAAGTGGTCCCTAAAAAAATTCTAAAGAAGTTTGCAGTACCAAAAAAAAAGTTGGTCTTAAAAAAAATCTATGAAAAGTTGCAGCACATTAAAGTGGTCCTAAAAAATCTAGAAAGTTGCAGTACATTAAAGTTTGGTCATAAAAAAATCTAGGGAAGTTGCAAGCACATAAAGTGTCCTAAAAAAATCTAAGAAAGTTGCAGTACATAAAAGTGGTCCTAAATAAATCTAGGAAGTTGCAGTACATAAGTGCACCTATAAAAATCTAGGAAGTTGCAGCACATAAAGTGGTCTAAAAAATGTCTAGGAAGTTACAGTACTAAGTGGTCCTAAATAATCTATGAAAGTTGTAGAAACATAAAGTGGTCCTAAAAATCTTAGGAAGTTCCAGACATAAAGTGGTCATCAAAAATCTAAGAAAGTTGCAGTAGCATAGTGGTCCTAAAAAAATCCTAGGAAGTTGGCAGTAGTATAAAGTTGGTCCTAAAATACAATCTAGAAAAGTTTTGCCATAACATAAATGGTCTAAAAAATCTTAGGAAGTTGCAAGTACTTAAAGTGGTCTAAAAATCTAGAAAGTTGCAGTACATAAAGTGGTCCTAAAAAATCTGGCAAGTTGCAGTACATAAAGTGTGTCCTAAAAAAATCTATGAAAAGTTGCAGTAAACATAAAGTGGTCCCTAAAAAAATCTAAGAAAGTTGGTCGTACATTAAAGTGTTTCCTAAAAAATCTAGAAAGTATAGTACATAAAGTGGTCCTAAAAATCTGGAAGTTGTCAGTCTAGGTCCTAAAAAATCTAGGAAGTTGGTCATGAAATGGTCCTAAAAAATCTAGAAAGTTGTAGTACATAAAGGTGTCCCTAAAATCTAGAAAGTTTTGCAGAATATATGTGGTCTATCTGGTTGCATAATAAAGTGGTCCTTAAAAAATCTGAGAAAGTTGCAAGTACATAGTGGTCTACAAAATCTTAAGAAAAGTTGCAGTACATAAAGTGGTCCTATTCGAAAGTTTGCAGTACATAAAGTGTCCTAAAAAATCTGAGTTAGTATAGTGGTCCTAAAAATCTAGGAAGTTGCAGTACCATAAGTGGTCCTAAAAAATCTAGGGTTGGTCTGTGGTCCTATCTAGAGTTGCGTTCAATAAAGTAGTCGTAAAATAATCTGAAAGTTGCAGAATATATGTGGTCCTAAAAAAAATCTAGAAAGTGCAGTACATAAAAGTGTCCAAAAAAATCTAGAAAGTTGCAGTACATTAGAGTGGTCCTACAAAATCTAGAAAGTTGCAGTACATTAAAGTGGTCCTAAAAAATCTAGAAAGTTGCAGTAACATAAAGTTGGTTCCTAAAAAAATCTAGAAAGTTGCAGTACAAAAGTGGTCTACAAAAATCTAGAAAGTTGCAGTCAAAAATTAAAGTGGCCTTAAAAAATCTAGAAAGTTGCAGTACATAAAGTGGCAAAAAATAAAAAAATAGGAAGTTGCAGCACATAAAGTTGGTCTAAAAATAAAAAATCTAGGAAGTTGCAGTACATAGAAGTGCAACCTAGAAAAATCTAGAAAGTTGCAGTACATTAAAGTGGTCCTAAAAAAAATCTAAAAAAAGAAAGTTTGCAGTACATAAAGTTGGTCATAAAAAAAAAATCTAGGAAGGTTTGCAGCACATAAAGTGGTCCTATAAATCTTAGGAAAGTTGCAGTACATAAAGTGACCTAGAAAAAATCTAGGAAGTTGCAGTAACATAAGTGGTTCTAAAAATCTAGAAGTTGGCAGTACATAAAGTGGTCAATAAAAAAAATCTAGGAAGTTGCAGTTACATAAAGTGGTCCTAAAAAAAATCTAGAAAGGTTGCAGTACATAGTGGTCCTTATAAAAAATCTAGGAAGTTGCAGACAATAAAAAAAGGGGTCCTATATAGAAAAGTTGCAGTACATAAAGTGGTCCTAAAAAAAAAATCTAGAAGTTGCAGCACATAAAAGTGGTCATCAAAAAGTTGGCAGTACCATAAAGTGGTCCAAAAATCTTAGGAAGTTGGCAGTACATAAGGTGCACCTATAAAAATCTAGGAAAGTTGGCAAAGAATAAAGTGGTTCCTAAAATTCTAGAAGTTACAGTACATAAAGTGGTCCTATAAATCAGAAAGTTGTAAGAACATAAAGTGGTCCTAAAAAATCTAGAAAGTCCTTAAAAAAGTTACTAAAAGTGGGTTCATCATTTCTAGGAAAGTTGGCAGTACATAAAGTGGTCCTAAAAAAATCTAGAAAGTGCAGTTCTATAAAGTGCCTAAAAAAAATTAAAAAAAATTCTAGAAAAAAAGTTGCAGTACATAAAGTGGTCCTTAAAAAAAATCTTAGAAAGTTCGTACTTTAAAGTGGTCTAAAAAAAATCTAAAGAAAGGGTGCCAGTACATAAAAAAAGTGGGTCCTAAAAAAATCTGAAGGGGAAACTAAGTTGGGCAGTTACATAAAGTGGTCCTGAAAAAATTCTAGGAAAGTTGTAGATAAAACATTAAAGTGGTCTAAAAAAAGTCTAGAAAGTTGCAGTTAAAAAACGTTAAAGTGGTTCCTTTAAAAAAATCTAGAAAGTTTAGGTACATAAAGTGGGTCCTAAAAAAATCTAGGAAGTTGCAAGTTTACAATAAAGTCCTAAAAAATCTAAGGAAGTGAAGTAACATGAAAAAAGTGGTCCTAAAAAAAATCTAGAAAGTTGAGTACATAAAGTTGGTCCTATCGAAAGTTGGCAGAAATTAAATAATGTGGCCTAAAAAAAATCTAGAAAGTGCAACATAAAAAGTGGTCTTATCTAAAGAAAGGTTGGCAAGGTACATTAAAGTGGTCCCTACAAAAAATCTTAGAAAGTTGCAGTACATAAAGTGGCTCCTAAAAAAAATCTGAAAAGTTGCAGTTCATAAAGTGGCGTTAAAAAATTTCTAGAAGTTGCAAGTGCAATAAGTTTGCCCTAAAAAAATAACAACCAGTTGCAGTTTCATAAAGGGCCCTAAAAAAAAATCTAGAGGTTTGCAGTTCATAAAAGTGCCGTGGAGCTAAAAAAACCTAGAAAAGTTGCAGTAATAAGGGCCCTAAAAAAAAATCTAGAAAGTTGCAGTTCATAAAGTGGTCCTAAAAAAAATCTAGAAAGTTGCAGTTCATAAAGGGCCCTAAAAAAAATCTAGAAAGTTGCAGTTCAATAAAGTGGGCCTAAAAAATCTAGAAAGTTCGCAGTCATAAAGTGGTCCTAAAAAATCTAGAAAAGTTGCGTATCATAAAGGGCCTAAAAAATCTAAACAGTGCAGTTTATTAAAGTGGCCCTGAAAAAATCTAAAAAGTTGCAAGTACATAAAAGTGGTCCGTGCAAAAAAATCTAGAAAGGTTTGCAGTACATAAAGTGGTCCTAAAAAAATTGCTAGGAAAGTTGGCCGAGTAATAAAGTGGCCCTCAAAAAAATCTAAAAACAAAAGTTGGCAGTACATAAAGTGGGTCCTAAAACAATTCTAGAAAAGTTCGCTAGTACATAAAGTGGTCCTAAAAACAATCTAGAAAAGAGTTGGCAGTACATAAAGTGGACCCCTTAAAAAAATCTAGAAAGTTGTCAGGTACATAAAGTGGCGGTCCTAAAAAAATCTAGAAACGTTGCAGTTCATAAGTGGGTCCTAAAAAAATCTAAAAAGTTGGCAGTAACATAAAGTTGGTCCTAAAAAAAATAATCTAGAAAGTTGCTAAGTACCATAAAGGAGGCCCTAAAAACAATCTAGAAACAGTTGCAGTAACATAAAGTTGGTCTTCAAAACAAGTCTAGGAAAGTTCCCAGTACATAAAAGTGGCCCTCTAAAAAATTAGAAAGTTGCCAGTTCCATCATAAAGTGGTCCTAAAAAATCTCAGAAAGTTTGCAGTTGCATAAGTGGTCCTAAAAAATCGTAGGAAAGGTGCAAGTTCGATTAAAGGTGTTCCCTTAAAAAAAACATCTTAGAAAAGTTTGTCAGTTCATAAAGTGGTCCTTAAAAAGATCTAGAAAAGTTGCAGTTCAAAATAAGTGGTTCCTTTAAAAAAAATCTAGAACAGTTGCGAGTACCATTAAAGTGGTCCCTTAAAAACAATCTAGAAAGTTTGCAGTACTAAAGTGGTCCAAATTAAAAAATCCTCGGAAAGTTGCCGTTACATAAAAAAAGTGGTCCTTAAAAAATCTAGAAACGTTGGCAGTTCAAATAAAAGTGGTCCTTAAAAAAAACAAAAAGATCTAGAATAGTTTGGCAGTTTAAACATAAAATGTCCTTAAAAAATCTAGGAAAGCTTGCAAGTAAACGAATACAGTGGCCCTAAGAAAATCTAAAAGTTGCAGTAAACATAAGTGGTCCTAAAAAAATCTAAAATGTGCGTTCATAAAATTGGTCCTAAAAAACTAGAAAGCATACATAAAAGTGGCCCTAAAAAAAAGTCTAAAGAAAGTGCAGACATAAATTGGCTTAAAAAAACTAAAAAAAACAAAATGTTTGCGTTCATAAATTGTCCTAAAAAAATCTAGAAAGTTGCAGTTCTTAAAGTGGTCCTAAAAAAATCTAAAAAGTTGCAGTTCATAAAGTGGTCCTAAAAAATGTAGAAAGTTGCAGTTCATAAAGTGGTCCTAAAAAATCTAGAAAGTTTCAGTACATAAAGTGGTACTAAAAAAATCTAGAAAGTTGCAGTACATAAAGTGGTCCTAAAAAAATCTAGAAAGTTGCAGTTCATAAAGTGGTCCTAAAAAAATCTAGAAAGTTGCAGTACATAAAGTGGTCCTAAAAAAATCTAGAAAGTTGCAGTACATAAAGTGGTCCTAAAAAAATCTAGAAAGTTGCAGTACATAAAGTGGTCCTAAAAAATCTAGAAAGTTGCAGTACATAAATTGGTCCTAAAAAATCTAGAAAGTTGCAGTTCATAAAGTGGTCCTAAAAAATCTAGAATTGCAGTACATAAAGTGGTCCTAAAAAAATCTAGAAAGTTGCAGTTCATAAAGTGGTCCTAAAAAATCTAGAAAGTTGCAGTTCATAAAGTGGTCCTAAAAAAATCTAGAAAGTTGCAGTATATAAAGTGGTCCTAAAAAAATCAAGAAAGTTGCAGTACATAAAGTGGTCCTAAAAAAATCTAGAAAGTTGCAGTACATAAAGTGGTCCTAAAAAAATCTAGAAAGTTGCAGTACATAAAGTGGTCCTAAAAAATCTAGAAAGTTGCAGTACATAAAGTGGTCCTAAAAAAATCTAGAAAGTTGCAGTACATAAAGTGGTCCTAAAAAAATCTAGAAAGTTGCAGTTCATAAAGTGGTCCTAAAAAATCTAGAAAGTTGTAGTTCATAAAGTGGTCCTAAAAAAATCTAGAAAGTTGCAGTACATAAAGTGGTCCTAAAAAAATTTAAAATGGTAACCACGAGATTTTGAATTGCTGAACATTACCCTTCACAATTCAGTTTGTATAGACCTTTGCTAAAATCAAAAATACAATCTTCCTTTATTTTTATGACACTTGATTCCATATTTCTCTTAACAATGAGTTTCTTTACCGGAAGAAGACTTCTGGGAGTGTTAGCTGGGACTCAGCCAGGTTCGTCCGTTGCTGCCGTTTCCAGTTGCCACACCTCCTGTAGCAGAGGAGTGATTATCCCTTCCTTTTCTGGCTCCCAGCATTTTCTGTCACACTGAGAAATTCTTTGCATCTCTCTGGAAATTCCTTGAGTTTCTTTGATGTTCCACTGACTGACAAACTACGTACTAATTTCATGCATAAGTTTAAATTGAAGAAACTTTTACTGATGAAGAGGTTAGGGAAATCTTGTTGAATTTATTTTGATGTTTAAAAGAATATTAACTACCATTTTCTTAGAGGTTTTATGTATTCTGTTTTATTTTCAAGATATCTCAGACTGCTCGAGATGACCAGGATTAAGTAATGTTTATCCAATGGTTCCTGTGTATGCAAGCGTATGCCAGAATCATCGAGAATTGAACTCAATATATATATATATAAGTCTATCACATTACCGTGATTCATATACATATGTAGTTCGATATATGTATATGAATCACGGTAATATGATAGACTTATATGATGAATACGTGCGGGCAAAAGCACTACCACGCCACCGAGAACGAGATGGGTTGATGCAGTCTCCATAACAAAAAATACCTGTGCGCGCGAAAGGTATTTCTGGTAGGAGGCGGCTTAAGCATATATGAAAATATATTAATTCCGAGGTAGAGCGAATTAGATATTAAAGGACATATGTAGTTCGATTATATATATATATATATAATACTATATATATATATATATATATATACTACATATATATATATATATATATATATCTATATCATATATATATATATATATGTATATATATAAATATATACAATCAGCAAAATTAAATTTAACTTTCCGATTGCAAGTTTTGAATAAATTTTATATTTTTATCTTTTATTAGGACTTTTAATTTCGCCATTTTTAAAGCCACAGGCAACTGCTAGGCAGTCTTCTTTCATACATTGCGTGACAAGTGTATCCAGTCGGTTGGGGACCCAATGTTTTGAGGAGGCAGGGGGCAGAAAATTCACCCACAAGACATTGACTGGTGTAGGTCTTCTTGTCGTGCTTGTTGAGCCACCGTGTGGGTCACCTGTGATTGTATCAAGGACAAAATCTGCCTTCTGAGAAAGGAGGCAGATGGAGACTGAATGAGTTTGTGCTCGGTAGCTCACCCAGAGACATCCATCCTTCCTGTTTCTTATCCTTGATCGTTTTGATTCAGAAATGTGGTCCTTAGTGGTGGGGGCACGGCCATATGGTGGCCATGAGTTGCCAGGGGTTTATGTGCTAATGGAGGATGATCTTGAGCTTTCGAGGGAGAGTAAAACCAATTTCCATGTTTAACTTGCCTGTTTATGCACAAAAAGTGCCAGCGGAAAATAATGCAAGGTAGTCTTTAAATGATGAAGAAATCGACGTAGAGTTGTTTACAAGAACTTGACAAGGTATTCCCCCACCAGCCACAGAAGATAGTTGGTTTGTTTGGTTTCAAACAAACAGAAGATAGTCATAGTAACGACTTCCAGATGGCCTTGACTTTGAGTTTGGATTGTATTGCCGAGACTTCTGCTGCTGCTGCGAGGTGTAAGAAGGAACACTTACGTATCTACAGGACGTGAATAGGATAGAAATCATATAACAGAAATCAACCTAAGTAGGTGGGCTACGATTCTTCAATCAAATGATAATGAACTTATATGGAAGTCTATTCATAGGAAAGGTGATATCTAGTCTATTGAGGGTAACCAGCCCAACGATGTGACGTTTAAAAACTATTTTGAAGATTTATTGAATCCGGAAATCGTAGATAGTTCGGATTATTCTAACATAGAACATAATGAGAATATATTATATATTCCAGTTCTTGATGATCCCTTCTCCATGGGAGAACTGAAAGAGACTTTGAGTGGAGTAAACAAATATAAAAGTTATATTGGCATTTGTCCTGGAATATTAAACATTAAACTGCTTTCCTGTGGACTGGCTGTGTTCTATATTAATCTTGTTTGAAAATATTTTTTACGCATTAAATACCCTGTTTCATGGTGTATTAGCAAATCAGTGTTAATATTGAAGTCAGAAAATAAAATGGTTTGTGGAATTTATAGAGGTATATCAATAATGGATTCATTAACGAAAATTTATATTTTAATTCTTCACCGATTAAGTTTGTGGTGCAACATGCGTAAATTTCATGCGTAAATGTCATGCGTAAATGTTGCATTGAACAAATATTAACATTATGCTTGTTATGCGATTTTGCCTGCTTTAAGAAAGTAAAACTATATGTTTTATTTGTTTATTTTTCTAAAACGCACGATAGAATACCTAGGAACAAAATGATAGATGTTTTAAAAGAAAACTGACGTTGTAAGAAAACTGACGTTGTAAGAGAATGTTAATGGAAATTAGGGCCATGTATTCATGTACAAAAGACATTCTGAAATCAGCAGTAATTCATGCCACCATTGCTAATTATATATTATTCATTGCATTCTTTGATAGGTTGGTGCGTATGTTGCAGGAGGCCGTTGTTTCCGATGGATTTTCAGGAGCACTAAATGTCCTCTTATTCATGGATGACGCTGCTATCTTAGCTACAAGTAGAGAAATGTACAAGAAAAAGGTTTAAATTATTATGTCAATTTTGTGCTGATTATGGAATGGTTATCAATGAGTCAAACACTAAAGTTTTTGTGATAAATAATGATGATGATCAACCAGACTAACGTTAATGCAGAAATATTATTGTGATATGCACTCAGAGACATCTTACCTCGGAGCGTGGTTCACGGATAGTGGCAAGTTGGGTGACGTCACTAGTCTGCACGAGAGCCGCACTGAGGATGTAGCGAATAAGTTGACAATCTTTTGTAATGGTTAACAGCCAGATGTCATATGTACATAAAAAACGAGTTTCCGATGCGGCGGTAATGTCATCATTGTTATATAGCAGTGAGGCCTGGACAACTAATAATTAAAGGCATAGAAAATCAGTATAGTTAAAGTTTTGCTGGGAGTTCGAAAGAACACGAGTGTTAAATTGTGTATGATGGAGGGAGGCATTGTGGCCGTAAAGGATTTCATAATAAGAAAACAAAAGTCCTTTTTGGTGCCCAAGAGACAAAATATAGATGAAGAATTGCCATTTAATTATGTTTTTTTTATTTGTGCAGAGATAACGGTACTCCAGGTTATAGGTTTTTAGTAAACATATTAGAGCAAAATGAAGAGCGAAATTCGTTGGAAATATTTGCACATGAAGTGCGCTAGAGGGCTGAGAATGCCACGAAATTCATTACATACGTATCTAAGTTAAAACCTCCCTGAGCGTACTTATGGTTTACTCTGCAACCCAGATGTCCCAGATTTCTGCCGAGTATCGTTCACACGACTGCGGCTGATGTCTCATAATCTGAAGGTGGAGACGTCTAGGCAGATGGAGCAGAATCCCAACCTACTCAAGAACTTGCCAGTGTGATAATAGCAGTGCACAATTAGAAGGCCATTCACTTATTACTTGTCCCTTATCTGACGATGCCAGAAAAGATATAATAGGTTGGATTTTACAAGTGAAGCCAATTTGATGGATGTGGAGCCTGATTTAGTTGTTAATTTGTGTAGGTATATTTATGTTGGATTACTGGGATTATATCAATGAAGTGTTCAGCTATCATTTATAGGTTTTAAATTTTATTGTGGACAAAATATATAAAAAAGAAAAACTATATTTTGCTCTCAATGATTTTCGTAATTACAATAATGCACTGTTGTATCAATTTATGGTACTTACATAATGTATTGTATATTTAGTCAATAAACTAACTAACTAACTAACTAACAAACTAACTAACTATCTGTCTACCGCTGTGATGTGAAGGACACACTACGGTCTCGGGTAAACCACATATATTCTGCCAAATCAGCCCCTGTGTCTTGCTTGGCAGGTGGCCGGACAGTTAGCGGACTGAGCAGGCAGATGGGAAATGGATGCATGGCATGGCGTAACGTAAGGGGCCGGATAGGATAGGGTGAGGATTTGGCTACAACCGATTTCAACCCCTGTGGGGTCCCCCGGAAGGAAGGTAAGGTTAGAAATGGGGAATTAGGGGGGTGAAAGGAAGGTATAAGGGGGAGGAATAAAGAATGGGACAGATCCATTTGTCATGTAGTTCTCAGTGTAGTGCTCGTGGTCTTTTTGTGTTGTGGTTATCAAATATTAATGTATAATTATGTGAGGAAGGCAAAAAAGGCATGGTAAAGGCTCCGAGGAAAAAAGGCTCCATGGATCGTCCTCAGAGGGACGGAGGACTCAGACCCTTGACGGAGCTGTAGAGCAGTAGCGCGCTCATCGTCAGTAGCGTTAGTTAGTATTTAGCGCTCTTTCAGAATATGATCATGAAAAAACTGTCATTTGTTACTTATTTCAGTAAGTGCAGCGAGAGTCTAAACTACTGTATTGATTGTGCAAAAGAGAAAGTTTGACAACTGAACAATTTTACAGTTTTTTATTATTATTATTATTAAAGTGTTCTCGGTGTGAAACAGAGACGAATCTTATTCTTAATTCTTAATCATGTCACATGACTACAAGGTTGCATTAAGACTGGTTGTCAAATCTGGTGGGACCTTTACCTACAACGCCTTTGTAAAGCGCATATATATATATATATATATATATATATATATATATATATATATATATATATATATATATATATATAATATATCTATACATACATACACACACACACACACGTATATATATATATATATATATATATATATATATATATATATATATATATCACACACACACACACACACACACACATATATATATATATATATATATATATATATATATACACACACACACACACACACACACACACACACATATATATATATATATATATATATATATATATATATATATATATAAGTCTTGGTTTATTTAAACTTGATGCTTTCATTATGAAAAAAGTTGTAAATAAATATAAGCAACAAAATTAATATATTCAGTTTTTACATGTTTTGGACTGTAAAGATACTTTGTAGTTTCGGTTAGGTTTGTGACCGTGTGATATCCGATAATCCTGGATTATCTCTTTTAATTTTTACCCTTTTGACAATTAACCATCTGGTATTCTTGATCTTGTTTTGTACCTGAGACCTTTATCTCCAATTGTACTTCATTAACTCCTTGACGATGTCTGAGTAAAGACGAAAGCGCTTGGATTTCTGACTATTATTTTCCTGTGGTATTCGCTTATATATACATATATATACATACATACATATTTATTGTGACTCATTCCATTTTCAAGGGTAAACAGGAACATAAAAAGTAGCAGAAAACGCTTAGGGAAAATATTATTTAACGAAAACGACTCAATTACGCAATTACGGAATTCAAAACAAGTTATTAAAAGTGAGAGTTAACAAAAGTTTTAGAATTAACAAATAAATAAAATCAGTTCAACTAAGGCGCCCAATCTACCTTAAAGAGACAAAAAACAGCGTGCACAAAGACTTCGAATAAAAAGTTCTAAGCGATATGAAGAGGCAAATAAGTATTGGGATTTAATTTTGGTACCGGTTGTTTTATCGAAGAAGATTCTGAAGTCATCACAAAAGATATCCATCTGGAGCTGAGCAATAATTCTCAAGTTGTTAACTGAAGTCGCTGTTATAGGCCACTCGCTGATTTTCTCTGATGGTAGAGAATTCCAATGCACCTTAATTAATAATCTTGGAAAGAAGATGATCATTTGTATATCACTGAAGCCGACAAAGCAAGCTTAGTGTCACTCTAGATGAAGGGTAGGTATTGATGTCAAATGAATGATCTGTTAAGCGATGTCAGTATATGGTACCTAGCCTCGCTAAAATAGTTATTAGGGATTTCATAGATCTAATTAACGTGTATATATATATATATATATATATATATATATATATATATATATATATTATATATATATATATATATATATACAACGTATGACTTCCCTATTAGCACTCGTGTAAAGACCTGTGAACGTAATTACCCTGTAAGATTTATAATTGGCACAGTTTGCAGGGCCACATACCGTCCAAATTCCCTCTCTCTTCGTCGTAGCCGTCAGTTGGCACAATTTCCAACTGCAAAAATGTAAGATCAAGGACAATGGAACGACGATATTTTTCGAAATACTGCCTTGTAGTGACGTAGTACTAGATTTTTTGAGGTATGAACAAAAGTAGATACGTTCATATTTCACCAGTCAGTCAGTATCACTTTACAGTTAGTTAATGAGACTGTTTTCATGGGAAGTATTATAGAAATCTAGTGAGCAGATGGCAAATTGCAAGTTTCCTTTTACTAAACAGTTGGGCTCAGGGCACACATCAATACTTTTGAATGAAGTGATAATAAGCCTCGACTCAATTCTCAGTTGAGAAGGAAGAAAATAACACTAATTTTCTTAGATGTCAAAGTCATTAGAATGAATAAAATTTCAGAATTCAAAGTACATCTAAAAGGCACTAATACTCTCATTATCAGAGCAAGATCTTCTCGTGATAAGCAAATAAAGCATTTAGATATAAGATCTATTTTTCTATGAGCCCTGAGTTTTTTTTTATATAATGACGATCAAGTTTTAAGAATATATTTAAATCACACGGAACAGACAAGTATTCTCACCAGCGACAAAACGCCAAAATATAGAAAGAAAGTACTATATTTCAGAGACTGCTGTCTCTCTCTTCAGGCAGGTAATGAATGAGAAAAGTTGCGAGAAACAAACAACAAAATTCCTTTTCTTGATGTTTTCATAATTAGAGACAGGACAGGATACAAATATACCATACACAGAAAACCAACGTTCTCACTTTCATATATTCACTACTTTAGCTGTCATGACATTCCTAGCAAGATAGGCGTAGCCAGCAACCTATAGAGCCTTACGAATTTGTCCCCCAGATTTCCTGGAAAAGGAATTTGAACTAATTCGTAAGCAGCTTTCGTCTTTCAGGTATCCTGACCATATAATTGAGAAAGCGATTCATAAAGCAAACGTAATTTTCTACTGACCTCCTCAAGACAAGACCAGAGAGACACCCAACAATTAAATAGAAATTCCACAACTGGACAGGATTAAGACGGTGACCCAGACTCTCGGAAAATCTAACCCTTTTGCCTTTACCTACCCAAATACCTTAGCCAAATCCCTGATTAACGTCCAACAAAAGACAAGCCCCAAGGATTCAGACGTATATAAAATCCCTTGCCTGGATTGTGACCAATCTTACATCAGTTTTACAGGAAAATCGCTTCCCCAGAGATTAATACAATATAAAAGATTAGTCAGGTATGGACAACAGAGTTCAGCTATTTTTAACCATATAAATAACATCAGAATGAACTGGATTTTGTCACATATAATGTATAGCAGCATATGTCGAAACAAAAGCCAGATGATAGAGGCAGCCTTGATTAAACAAAAACATAATGAACATCTCAAAGGGATCTTGGGATTCAGATGTCATAGGTAAAATCTTCCTTCAACCAATGCTTAAGGGTATTAAAGAGGAATTATCAGTGGGGGTGACCTAAAAACTGCTTACATGTGGATGGATCTCTTGGTATAAATACCACCTTTTCTGTAACTTTTCTCATTCATTACATACCTGAAGAGAGACAGCAGTCTCTGAAATAGAGAAGGATAGAGAGAATAATCTGAGTATGTACAGTGAAAATAACGAGAAAGAGAAAGAGAGAATTGAGCTTTGTTGTGAGTCAGAATTTGATCAACAAGCCTTGACGTAACAAAACCTTAGTCACAGGACGTTGGACCATAACACTGTCGCAATTAAAATCTTAAGACCATCACAAAATCTTTGACCTGTGACCTCGCACCAGACTTACTCAGCTTCTATCGATACTGAAGCTCCACCTCCAGGAGGAGGTATTAACATGTTAAATTATCGACTCCACCTGGAAGGGGAGGAATTAACATGTTAACCCCACCTAAAAGGGGATGGGGAAAGATAAGGGAAAGACCACTAGAACCTACACCACCTAAGGAGGTTATACCGAATTCGAACCGGGGGTGGCTGAATTTCAGAACGCAAGAAGAAGACAGAGAGGACCAGCAGCCATCATCTAGTAAAGAAGCAAGCACTATGCCGGTGGTCCAAACCAGAATCTCACTTTATAAACTGCAGTTGTAACTTGTATTCTTTGCAGCAGCAAAGAAAGAAACTCTGCAGTTTGTCTCATTCGAACTTCTCCTGAGAGACTAAGGCTATTACGATTACTAATCCAGAACTAACATTAAGAAGAAGCAGAAAGTTAAACATAGAGCAAGACTGCAGGATAATCATCAAGAAGAGAGAAGTAGGTAAGAGAACAAACACTCGAATGCTCTACTTTAAAAAGGGCGCAACACACACACACACACATATATATAATATATATATATATATATATAATATATATATATATATATATATATATGAGTCATATCACACTTACCGCGATTCATATTCATAACATCGAACTACAAATGTCCTTTAATATCTAATTTACTCTACCTCGGAATTAATATATTTTCATATGTGTTAACCGAAGGAGAATTTTTTAGTCGATAGGAAATTTATCGGCTCTGGGCGCGAACCATGGAACCAACAAATTCAGACGTACACTGAAGCCTTAAAACCGTGGTGTCCCGTGAGCCGGCAAATTTCTTATCTACTAAAAATTCACTTTCGGTTAACATATATGAAAATATATTAATTCCGAGGTAGAGTGAATTAGATATCAAAGGACATTTGTGCTCGATGTGTGTATATATATATATATATATATATATATATATATATATATAATATATATATATATATATATATATATATATATATATATATATATATATATATATATATATATATATATATATATATATACATATATATTATACACATATATATATATATATATATATATATATATATATATATATATATATATATATATATATATATATATATATATATATATATATATATATATATATATATAATCTTTGCTACAGTACACACCAGGCTTGAGCACGTTATCCGTCACTTGAATGACTAAATTTAACTCTTGCATTTTCGTACCCAAATCCTATAAGTCAAACTTTAGTAGAAAATAGTCCCGCATACGACAACTGGATAGTTAGTACACAAGATTCCTTGCGTGTGAATAGATTTTATATTGTCAGGATAAAGAAAATGGAGAGCACAGTCGAGTGCAGCACTGGTCAAGACTAGAAAAACAATGCCATTATAACCACAGTCGAGCAGGTTTTCATCATACGCATAATCCAGTCTCCCAAATTTTATTCCAAAATGGTAATTTCATCAATAAAAAGCGAAAAAGGTCACTCTAATGCTAATACTGGTTTATTCAAGAGACACTATTTCTTCATGTAATGATAAATCAGCATAAAATTGTAGCGCATTGGCTTGAGTATTTACGCAAATACTTATTTAGCCTTGTCAGATTTTGTTTGACGAGGAAATAATGCATGTCATGTATACTACTCCTGTGCTAGCCGTAGGCACCTTCTACATTGCCAGTGTCAACATGTATCCCGGAAGAGGCCTCATGTAGGCAAATTTCTTGGTCCAAATTAAGACCTGAATTTCCTTACTTCCTCTGTTTTCCCACTATCATGTTAAAGTACAATATTATATATACTATATATATATAGATATATTATATATATATATATATATATTATATATATATATATACATATATTAATTTTTATATGGCATCACCATGATTCATATACATGCTTTAGGTTACAAATGTCTTTTTATGTCTAAGGGGAATTTTTTAGTTGATAATAATTTCGTCGCCTCATAGAGTCGAACCAGTGTATAGAGGAGAAATCAGGACTTCAGCGACATTGACTTGGCCAACAAGTGAGGTATAAGTTGATGCCGATTCTGACCTTACAAATTACAGCCGAACTCAGGAATTTGTAATTAGAATCGATATCCACACACCTCTGCCATGTTAGCAAAGTCGTAAGTTTGCCGCACATAGCCATGCTATGAACTTTTATCACATCATCATGATTCATATACATGCATTAAGCTACAAATGTCTTTTAATATTTAATTCACTCTACCTCGGTATTACTATATTTTCATATATGTTAACCGAAGGGGAATTTTCTAGTTGATAATAATTTTGTCCTCTTGTGGACATTTATAGCTTAATGCAAGTATATGAATCACGGTGATGTGATATAAATTCTTAATGGGTACATGTAGCAAGCATACGACTTAATTAATTTGGCAGAGGTGGGTGGATATCAATTCTAATTACAAATACCTGAGTTCGACAGTGGTTTGTAAGGTCGGTATTGGTATCAACTTATACCTCACTTGTTGGCAAAGTCAGTAACGCCACTGAAGTCCTGATTTCTCCTCTGTGCACTGGTTTGAATCCATAAGAGGACGAAATTATTATCAACTAAAAAATTCCCCATTGGTTAACATATATGAAAATATATTCATTCTGAGGTAGAGTGAATTGGATATCAAAGGCCATTTGTAGCTAAATGCATGTATATGAATCATAGTGATGTGATACAAATTCACAATATGGCTACGTGCGGCAAACATACAGCTTTGTTAACATGGTAGAGGTGTGTGGAGATTGATTCTAATTACAAATACCTGAATTCGACAGTGATTTGTAAGGTCGGAATCGCTATCAACTTATACCTCACTTGTTGGCCGAATCGGTAACTAACTGGAGTCTTGATTTCTCCTCTGTGTGCAGATCCGAATCCATGATAGGGCAAAATTATTATCAAATAAAAAATTCCCCTTCGCTTAACATATATGAAAATGTATTAATTCTGCGGTAAAGCAAATTAGATATTAAAGTACATTTTTAGCTTAATGCATATATATTATATATATATATATATATATATATATATATATATATATAATATAGAATACAGAAGGACATCTCAATATACACCTCAATATACATAGTTGCACAAACACACGTATATACACACACACACATATATATATATATATATACATATATATATATATATATATATATATAATATATATATATATATATGTGTGTGTGTGTGTGTGTGTGTGTGTGTGTGTGTGTGTGTGGTTATGTGTGTGTGTGTGCGTGTGTATATTTGTGTGTGCATATATATATATATTATATATATATATATATATATATATATATATTATAACATTTTCTGATTTTTAGTATATTTGCATTCTGTTCTTGTAAAGAAAAATATCGAGAGGCTTTTACAATTAAAATAGATTTGCTGTTCTAGACAGCTTATCTGAGGAGGAGCAGACCCTCAGTGAGGACTGTTCTGTCATAAGACTGTAAATCAGTCAGCTGAAAAAGAAGGACTGGCATCTGGAGCAACAGGCGATACGGGAGAAGGATATCCGATGGTCTCTGGTATAAAAAGAAAGATTAGAAAAACAAAAGGTACTTGTAGACAAATTTCAAGGAAATGAATACAGCATTGGAGAACATGCTAAGTACTCACGTCTAGACAAAGATGACGCTAAATAAAAAAGACACAAGAGAGAATATTTGGACAAACATGTCGATGATGTTGACATTCAGGAATGGCCGTTGAGTCTGAGTGAAGAGGACAATTCTTGTCAAAAGGGGGAAGGGTCAATAATAACAGACACAAAGAAGAAACATGTGCTGGACAGAACATCTCTGTGAGTTCACAAATAAGAGATATGAAAGGGATAATTTGATTGATTCAAAGTTAAAGTTCAAGTTATTTAGTTTCAGTTCGCCTATAGCTCAAGAGTATTCGTGGGAATGTCAGACAAGTTTCTCTAGCTCCTTCCCACCACAGACAGAACCCTGGCCTTGGTGGAGAGCCAGTGATTTTTCATTACCCGAAAGGCAAGAACACTCGGCGTCTGAATACTAAGATTTTGATGTGGGATCACAATATAGACATTTAGACGATGAAGAAAGAACACCAGTTTATGATGTAATCACTGCACTGCTGATTTCAGCTGCAAATGAAGTGGAGTGACACCTTGTTTACTAACTAGTGTGTTTCACAAAATTTGGAATATTGAAAAGAAACCTCACGTTGGGAACTGGAAATTATATTAATCCTTTACTTAAGAAATGTTACCTGGCAAAATATAATAACCACAGAGTCCTTGCACCTGCGACAGTTGTAATTCAAATATTCAGTGTGCATTTTATCAATAGGATAAAAAAATAAATATGAAATTCTCAGAGATGACAAGGATCATTTTAGAGACGAAAGCTGTTGCACAGATCAATATTGATGTTAATTTCTATTGTGGAGCGATGTATGAAATTTTATGGTGACTTTTCGCAACGTACACAGACTAATATCATGGAAAGTCTGGCATCATTATGGCATCTCCTTGAAGTACGTGAAGCTAACTGAAATGATAGACAAAGGAAGTAGATGTGACGTTAATTGAATTGTCTCATCAAGTGAATTTGCAATAAATAGTAGGGTGGTGTGCAGGAATGATATCTCGCCTTTGTAATTTACTCTCCCCGTAGTTTATTTGTAAATTGAAAGTGGTCGAAGATGGAAAGAAGTTTCACATTGGAATGATGATAGAAACTTGAAAGACTTCAAACATGTGCCGGTGCTTAACAAAATGCTCATATATCTAGAGAGATGGGACTTACAAATAAATCTTAGAAAGGCATCAGTCATGAGGACAGAGTCCACATAATGGGATGAAATAACACTAGAGAAATGATGAGTGAGGTCGGATATTTCAAATATTTTGGAACAATGATTTCCAGTACAGGTTCTTTTGAGTTGGAATTTAGTGAGACTCAGAGAGGCAAGTCAAACAATGAGCAGGCTAAATAACATGTGGAAATCAAATAATCTGAAATAAATTACTCTTAGACGTGGATTATGGTACAGCAAGAAAGCTATATCCATTGGTTACAGTAAATTAGAGTTGATGAGATGATGTTAAAGATGTGATGCTGCAGTATGGTGGTGGCAGTGTGACCGAATAGTTGTTAACCAGTCTCTAAAGTATGTCTGGATGAGAAAAAGGTTTCAATGTACAACATGGTAGAGAACACTATAAGATTTAAAGGATTATAAAGTTACTTAATATACCAGGGAGGTCACATAATAATAGAACATTGATTGAGAAAGATGTCAGACAACAGAGGGATTGAACAGGGAACTGCAGAATGGGTTTAGATAAGGAAGAGGCAATATAGTGTAGATTACTTGTTTATTATGAAACAGTTATGTAAAGAGTTTGAAGGCAGAGCAAAAAGCTGTGTAGAGTGCTTGGACCTACAAATAAAACAAGCACAGGATAGGACTTGTAGAAATACTAGTGGATTGTATTGAGGATGTGGAATATATTGGCAGGTGATCTGTGGTAAATATAAAAGGATATGTCGACAGAAGGATGACTGGTTTGTGAAAGCAGTACTACGATGCAGTGTATGTATCATGTATCACCAAGGTTATTTGAATGGATAGTGATGTGAGAATTCAGATAAAGGACATCGGATGTTGCTGCAAAGTAGCAGGATGAAAAAACAGCATCAGAATGGAATGTAGCATAGAATGGCATATCTTTGCAGATGATACATTGATCAGGGATAGTGAACAAACTGTAGAAACTACCGAAAGAATCCGGAAGCATTTGCAAGAAGAAAGAGGAGCAGGAATAAGGTTATGATAATGCATAGAAACCAGGAATATGGGTCAGTGAATGTTAATATAGATGATGCAAGAATCTTGAGGGGTGAAAACAACGGAGGATGCCAGGGTAGGGGTAGGAGAAGACCTGAGTTACAGAGCAGTAAAAACTTGGGAAGGTAGCAGGGTGCCTGCAAGGGACGGGAAGAGTTGGAATGCCTAGACATACCAAAGCCCCCATGATGGAAGTGAAGTGTAAGTGTTGGCACCAATGAAAGAAACACAACCTAATGTGTTGAGATACATGTTTGTACACTTTATGGGGAGAAATAGGTGTTGAAATGGTAAGAAATGTAGAGCTACATTGGAGCTGTGGTAAGTTGAGAGGAGGAGCAAAGAGTGTTCAGGGAGTTTTGAAATAGCATAGTCATGTGGAAATAACTGGAGATGCCAGGTTCGTGAACAGCCTGCATGATTTGAAAGGGTTGAGAGGAAAAAGAGAGGGAAAAGTAAGTAGGTGTTCGTAATGAAGGGCCTTCATATTCAAGAAAGCACAGGGGGATGAGATCAGGTTTGACGATCTGTGGTTGAGCCTTCTGTGTAGGTTTACAATGTGGCCAATGCTGGGGAAGTTTCAAGCAAGAGGGCTTACCAACAATGTAGCAGTTTAAGTCCGAAAGCGGTAACAACATTGCAGCAACTGCCTTTCATTGCAGATGGCTTAATTTTGAATATAAACCCCAAGTCATTATATATATATATATATATATATATATATATATATATATATATATATATATATATATAGAGAGAGAGAGAGAGAGAGAGGAGAGAGAGAGAGAGAGAGAGAGAGAGAGAGGAGAGACGCGTAAGCCTTATCATATGGACTACTGACCTGGCATGAGTGCCAATCAGTGATCATAATTTGAATTATGCGCCTTCCTCACTGTCCAACACACGTCATTGCCTGGAATTCACTGAATCAGAGAAGTACTTGAATAAGAGCAAAGAAACTGACCGATGAATATGTAAAGCAATAAACAGGTTCAAATGTTCTGAAGTTTCTTCTTTTCAAGCAACACCAGAGGGAAGGTTTAAACCTTTTGCAAAACACTGGAAAACATCCACCAAAAAAATAATTGACACTTAATTTTTAAGAAATAATAACATTCTTACAAGCAATGTATTGAATTTGTATAATTGTATGTACGCTCTCTCTCTCTCTCCCTATATATATATATATATATATATATATATATATATATATATATATATATATATATATATATATATATACTGTGTGTGTTTAAATAAATAAATTTACATATGTATGTATATATATATAAGGATCTATGTATATATATATATATATATATATATATATATATATATAAATGTCTTGCTGTAATACAACAGTATTATATGAGCATAAAAGGCCCATAAAACACCATTTGAACGTTGCAACCATATATTTCTTAGAAAAACACTTCCCCACTCCTTCCTTACCCCTGATCACTAGCAGAATATGGACGGATGATGTCTTACAAGGGTATATATACAAAGCATATGTACTAGGTGAGGCAATAAGCCTTCGTCGGATCGCAGACTTACTGCTTCACAAAGTTACATATTATGCTTTGTATGTATATTCTTCTATGACATCATCTGTCCATATTCTACCAGTGATCATGGGCAAAGAAGGAAGTGCTCGAAATATATGGTTGCAACGTTCAAATGGTGTTTTATGGGCCTTTTATCTTCACACACACACACACACACACACACACACACACACACATATATATATATATATAATTAATATATATATATATTATAATATATTATATATTATTTATTATATATTATATATATAAATAAATATCTTATATATATATATATATACATATATATATATATCACAAAAACTTTTTTATGGTTTGCCTACACTGCTATTGCGCTAGTAGCCATAAGATGCTAACCATACCTGTGATTGATGGCGGAGGAGCGAGTGGAGAGCAGGTGAAACTTCCCCCACCTTTATATATGACAAGAGCTTCGTCGCTGCCATGGTGACCAGGCCAAGCAAAACAGACACAAACAAGAAGCCTCTGGTCTTCCCTCTTCTTCACTGTGCCTGAACAAAAGATTGTGGGAAAGAGCAATGTTCAGGTCCATCGTTTTGAGATTGAGTCATGTGCTTATTTTTCTTCTTATATATTTTAGGCATTCCCCTCCCCCGACCCACCTCTCTCTCTCTCTCTCTCTCTCTCTCTCAACTGCATTATTAAGCCCACTTAATTATACGATAACCAATCCGGTCTCCTCTTCTCCTCTTCCTTTTCAGTCTTATATGAAATGATCTGTTCTTTATACTGTAGATAATGAAGAGACACGAATTTCCTTGTGTACTTGCATTAACAATAACAATAAGTGAAATAGAGTAATAATGCTAAATCCTGTAAGGCTATGAAACACAGGCGTCTGTCTGTCTGTCTGTTCTGTCTACTGGAGTCGACTGTCATGAAGAAAGAAAAGCAGCTGAACTCCAGGATGATCTCGACCAATAGGAAGGGACGGAGGAAGGTCGAAGAATCGGAAGTTGGCAAAACGACAAAATGAAAATAATCAAAGTCGGAGGGAGGAAAAGGAAAGCTCGTGAGGGTAGACTTAGGGAAAGTTCATTTGAGAATTCTCGGCTAATGACCCGCCCATATAGGTCCCCTCTCGTCGCGTGCCATGTATCAGCTGATTGGTAGGTTGGGTTGGGCAGCTTCCCTGCGTCCCGATCCGCTGGATCCCGACTTCATTTATTCTTTCTTTAGATCTCTCTTTCTGTGTGTGTGTATATATGTGTGGATGCTGGGGTCCTGACGAAAAGCTTTCCACTGGACACCGAAGCATGTGAAAAGGAAAGAGTGCTCGGTGGGCCGCAGGAAACAAACGGTCTTAAGAAGGCAAATCAATAGGGTGTCGTTGGATGGAAAGGCGGGAAAGGTTTTCGATGGCGGGAGGTTGAGTGAGTAAGGGATCATTACCGGGGCTAATAGCCTATCCGTCAATATCACAAGCATCTGTTCTTGATCAGCTTTAAAGAGGTATTGACTATCCAATAATGGCCATAACGTTATCTAATAATGGAGTTAATGTAATATGGACGTTATGAAGAGGTCTGGAATGCTGGCTGATGATGATGCTTGTGATAGCGAGGCTGCTAATAGTCGTGGCACATGGCTAGGAAGACGAACGGACGGATGGGTCTCGCCAGCCAGGAACAAATGACCTGCTGCTCTTTGGCTTCTGAGGCTCATCTCTTCTCCAATTCATAAAGATCACTCTAATTATGATGCTGTCCATTTTGCATGCGTAGGTATTACTTCAGAAGCGAAAGACGCATCTTCACAAACTCATGAAAGAACAGCAACTCATTTTATTTTTCCTTTGTCGTTTTATTTGAGTGATCAGGATTATAAGGTGTGATACAAAATAAATCTCGAACTACATTCTAATTTCAGGAACCCAAGACTCTGCTCCACTCACAAAATGCTCCACCAGTCCCACTCGAAATAAAACTATTTTTGAGATCAAATCTGGTTTTTGTTTTGGCTGCTCCCCGACTGACGTGGCTGTTTGTGCTTAATGTTTGTGCTCCTTTCGTCCTTGGCTTCCAGTAGGATTCTTCACTTTCACACTGACTAGAACTAACTGGAGTACATCTACGACAATGTGCCATGCAATGACATCCAACCCCTAATGTTTCCTTCACACACACACACACAGCGCATATATTTATTTATCTATATATATAATTATATATATATATATATATATATATATGATATATATATATATATAATATTAGGTACTGATTTTTATGTCATCAACTGTGGAGGTGAATCCATATTCAGAAGAAGGAATGAAGTGGTCTGTAGGAAGCAACAGACTCGGATGACCTAGAGATCAGAACCAGGATTGCCAGATTGGGCTACAAATCACAAATTGGGCTACTTTTTACACCTAGGGCGACCAGGGATTTCCACAGTCTACTACTTGTCAACCTTTGGGGCTACTTCCATTCATTTTGTATAAAATAATAATAATAATAATAATAATAATAATTAATAATAAGAATCATTAATGATACCACACACATGGCTAATAGAAGCCTGAAAATATATGGGGCAGAGGAAAATACCATCAGCTTCCTCAAAAAATACAATGCGCAACTGGAATACAATACTTACAAGCTCTGGAATAAGACTAGCAGAGGTTTAATATCAGGAGAGGGATCTTCCAGGGTCGACTCACTGTCCCCACTACTCTTCGTAGTAGCCATGATTCCCTTGACGAAAGTACTACAGAAGATGGATGCCGGGTACCAACTCAAGAAAAGAGGCACAGAATCAACCATCTGATGTTCATGGACGACATCAAGCTGTATGGTAAGAGCATCAAGGAAATAGATACCCTAATCCGACTGTAAGGATTGTATCTGGGGGACATCAGGATGGAGTTTGGAATAGAAAATGCGCCTTAGTCAACATACAAAAAGGCAAAGTAACGAGAACTGAAGGGATAAAGCTACCAGATGGGAGCAATATCAAACACATAGATGAGACAGGATACAAATACCTGGGAATAATGGAAGGAGGAGATATAAAAACACCAAGAGATGAAGGACACGATCAGGAAAAAGAATATATGCAGAGACTCAAGGCGATACTCAAGTCAAAACTCAACGCCGGAAATATGATAAAAGCCATAAACACATGGGCAGTGCCAGTAATCAGATACAGCGCAGGAATAGTGGAATGGACGAAGGCAGAACTCCGCAGCATAGATCAGAAAACCAGGAAACATATGACAATACACAAAGCACTACACCCAAGAGCAAATACGGACAGAATATACATAACACGAAAGGAAGGAGGGAGAGGACTACTCAGTATAGAGGACTGCGTCAACATCGAAAACAGAGCACTGGGGCAATATCTGAAAACCAGTGAAGACGAGTGGCTAAAGAGTGCATGGGAAGAAGGACTAATAAAAGCAGACGAAGACCAGAAATATACAGAGACAGGAGAAAGACAGAAAAGAAACAGAGGACTGGCACAACAAACCAATGCACGGACAATACATAGACAGACTAAAGAACTAGCCAGCGATGACAATTGGCAATGGCTAGAGGGGAGAGCTAAAGAAGGAAACAGAAGGAATGATAACAGCGGCACAAGATCAGGCCCTAAGAACCAGATATGTTCAAAGTACGATAGACGGAAATAACATCTCTCCCATATGTAGAAGTGCAATACGAAAAGTGAAACCATAAACCACATAGCAAGTGAATGCCCGGCACTTGCACAGAACCAGTACAAAAAGAGGCATGATTCAGTAGCAAAAGCCCTCCACTGGAGCCTGTGCAAGAAACATCAGCTACCTTGCAGTAATAAGTGGTACGAGCACCAACCTGAGGGAGTGATGAAAACGATCAAGCAAAGATCCTCTGGGACTATGGTATCAGAAACGGTTAGGGTGATACGTGCAAACAGACCAGACGTGACGTTGATTGACAGGTCAAGAAGAAAAGTATCACTCATTGATGTCGCAAATACCATGGACACCAGAGTTGAAGAGAAAGAGAGGGAAAAAAAATTGGATAAGTATCAAGATCTGAAAATATGAAAATAAGAAGGATATGGGATATACCAGTGGAAATCGTACCCATAATCATAGGAGACACTAGGCCACGATCCAAGATCCCTGAAAAGGAATCTAGAAAAAACTAGAGGCTGAAGTAGCTCCGGGCCTCATGCAGAAGAGTGTGATCCTAGAAACGGCACACATAGTAAGAAGAGTGATGGACTCCTAAGGAGGCAGGATGCAACCCGGAACCCCACACTATAAATACCACCCAGTCGAATTGGAGGACTGTGATAGAGCAAAAAAAAAAAAAAAAAAAAAAAAAAAAATAATAATAATAATAATAATCAATAAAATAATAATAATAATAATAATAATAATAATAATCTACTGCTGACACTACCCCTATTTTCTGATTATTACTTCTAGAATTAGCTGATGATCAGTCTAAGATAGCTGATATTGAGTCAGTAGCGAAATTTGTTGAACCCAGAGTGGAGTAACATTTTCAATGGGAAAGTCACAACATCAGGAACTGAGTTTTGGACAAAGGCAATTGATGTAACCAACCCAGGAATTGAATTAGTTTTAAAGGATAAATCAGAATTTGCAATAAACGTCTACAGCCTTCCAGTAAGTAATACTCTAGTTGAAAGGGTTTTCTCTAGAGTTACACGAGTTAAAACCAAGTTGAGAAATCGAATGGGCTTAGAACTTTTAACCTCAATATTGAGAATATAGACCAGCCTGGAATTGAATGGCAAATGCTGTTCAACATTTGAATCCAAAAGATCCATGCTGAAATATGACTCTTCAATCAATAAAAATGAGAAAGATGATGATAATGTGGAAAGCCAACTGAATGACTTGATACCCTAGTTAAATTTAGAAGAGAGTATTGTGCTTTAGTTTTTTTTTTTTTACAAGGAAGAAATTTACTTAAGTTGCGAAAAAGAAAAATGTCCTCATTTTTCAAGAAAGTTATTGATTTTGAAAGGATGAAATGTACTTTAGTTTTGAAAAGGACTAATTTAAGTTTGGTTAAAAACGCAATAAAATATATTTTAAAACAAAATTCCTTCAGTTTTGAAAAGAGAAATTGACTTCAGTTTTGAAAAAGAAACGTGTACCATATAGCCAGGATTAACCACTAAAATGTAAGTAATAATTTTATTATGCCATATAAATGTGTGTGCATACAATACACACATATAGACTGATAAATAGTAATTTGTATTAGGTTACAATGTATATATATATATATATATATATATATATATATATATAATGATAACTTGGGCTACTTTTACCTGAAATTCGCAACTTTTCAAGAATGTTTGTGCTACTTTTAGCCAAAAGCATCTGGCAACCCTGATCAGAATCGAGAGCCTCGCACCAGGAAGCGGAACGGAGCTGAGTGATGAGTGATCATCACGTACGTGAAACGCTTTGACGAAAGTCGCTTGTTTCAAAAGAGAGCGAATAATAGTGTGAGCAAAGCATACTGCATCTCCAGAGCTAATGGTCAGTCTGCGCTAAATGATAAAAAATGGAACTCATTGCTTTCAAAGTCTGAAAAAGAAGGAACCGAGTAACAGGATGACTCCTGAAGGAATAAACTGTTGGAACGTTGACTTGCAATTCACAATGAAGGTTTTTCATTTTAAGTTTATGAAAAATTGACAACACTTTTGCTAGAGATATTAAAATAAATATTGTGATTCAAATGCCTTTAAAACTATTATTTATCCACATCGGATTAAACTAGGGAATATTCCCAAAAGGACTCTAGAAAAACTTATATTAATACTTTTGTGTTGAGGAATATCCCGGCTTGTATTCGTGTTAACATCAAAGGATATAATCGCCACGTTGACTCTGAGATATGAAGATACTGAAAACGTAATAGAATCAACAAAAGAGTACAAAGAGAGAGTTAAGAGTGAACATTCAGAGCTGGAGAAAACTGCAGCTATCAGGTCAGAAAGCGGGATGCAATTTCAAGGACAGAAGTTGCTGAGGTCAAACGATAGATTTCTTCAAAAGGGTCACGAAGAATTCCCAGCTTTCTCTTGCAAAGATGAAGTACATAGTTTTTAGCCAACTTAAACCAACGTGATTAGCATAAAAATAAATAAAATAAAAAAATGGGTGCCCGTAATGGATAAAGAGCAGATGTCATAAAAAAAGGTTAAAAGGAAAGATACAAATTCAATTCTGGAGCTTGTAACTGTTTAGATTATTGGATGATCAGCGCAAGATACTGCAGGCTTAGGGTATGAATTTTTTTTCTGTGGTTTCCAGCATATAAGGCGTCTCTCGCCATCCTCGAAATTTACCTGATCTAGCTCTGACAAGTATTTCAGCCATAGCCAAAGGCAATGTCTATCAAATAGTCGGCACCTCTGACTATGAACGCATACTGATGGAAATCTCAATGAATGATGTCGATGACTGACTCCGAAAAGAAGGCGTCGCAGAAGTCTGATCCCAACCGAGAAAATGGCAGAACGCGAATTTAAGGCTGGTATAGTACGTAGCTCCAAAGATATATAGCGGAAATGAACGACCATTTCCACTCCATAAAAAAATTGATGAAAGTCTATTAGAAATGTTATTTCGTTCGTTCTCCCTCAAGAAAGAGAAAAGAAAAGTATTTCACTTTGGACTGATCATCAGCCTTGCTTAGCATAATCATGCAGTGAAGCATCTGGAGAAAAAACAGCTGAAGAAGAAACAGCTGAAGAAGAAACAGCTGAAGAAAAAACAGTCGCCGTCGCCGCCCCTCCAGAATAAGTAGAGGGTCGGTTCACTTGAAAAGAACACACCCAAAACAATGATGTCAGTGCTGAACTATTGCGTTTTTAATATACTCCATAGAACGGAAGGAATCGTGATTTATTTTAAAGTAAAAGTCGCACTCATTTGAACAACAGCAAGTTTGCTGTCAGTCATTAGGAACCAAATGGTATTTTTCAATGTGCAGCTGACGTTACGATAAGAGTTAAAAACGAAACACAACCACATAGACGCGTTTTGGGTTCGATTACATTATAATGAAATCGTGTGAGATCAAATACTTCAAAATAATATCATTTTCTGGAGTTTATGACTGCTGAAAAAGATTGGCCCTTTATGTATATCTATGGAACATTTCTCTGAATGACTTACAATCCGGAGCAACAAAAACATGATTTACTGATTGATACGTTACTTATTATAACTACCGTGTATTTTTCTTGTCCCTGGGAAATTTATTATGTAGCCGAGAATTAAGATGAAGCATGCGACCTTACAACGTGTTAAGTAAAAGTGAACCTAATTCGGAAAAAGGTTGAACATTTCTTTTAATGTCGGATTGAAGCGGCTTCGAGATGTTCTAAGAAATCGCCACATTAGAAAAATTTAGGTAGATATCATGGAAGCAGGAAGCAAGGAACTGAAGAAGACAAATTCACTCAGCTCGAGAACAAACTAAGGAAAAGGCGAAAATGAAAAGTCAAAGTATTTTGAGCCAGTCATGATTGATGGAGGAATCAAAGCACAACCGACTCAATAGTGACGAGTCCACCACGCATATTATTATAACAATATGACTCAAGTGCGAAATCTGGAAAGGAGTCCATTGTTGCTCTGCCAAAGTACTGGAAGGAACAGTGCCTGGAATAATCTGCTGCTACCTTCCTTAACTGACATTTTCCCGACTAAGACCCTAAGTATGAGGAGGAGCCTCGCAGTGAAGAAGAAAAAATCGCTTTGAGGAAAAGTATAAGTAAATTGACTTATGTTGATCTGTATTAGCTTTAGCGTATTGCAAATGACTTTCATCAGTAAAAGAACAAGCAACTGGAGTCAACATTATTTGGAAGGCGTTTGGCAAACATTAAATTTCAGCCAACCTAGAACACTTATGTTGGCATTTTTTATTCTGTCTACATTATGGTACTTATATGTATATATGTGTGTGTATACGTATGTATATATATATATATATATATATATATATATATATATATATATATTTCATATATATATATATATATATATATATATTATATATATATCTATATATATATATATATATATATATATATATATATATAGATATATATACGTAAATAAGTTCTTTTGTTAAAACTGGATACATCTCAAGTATAAAAGACCCATTAAAACACTATATTGCAAGTCCACTGAAATATGGTCCTTAACTTTAAAAGTGTTTTAATGGGGCTTTTATACTTGAGGTATATTTATATATATATATATATATATATATATATATATATATATATATATATATATAGTTGTGGGTATATATATATAGATATATGTATATATAGATATATATGCTATATATATATATATATATATATATATATATATATATATATATATAGATATATATATAGTGTGTGTGTGTGGTGTGTGTGTGAATTTTTGTCACTCATACACAGGCGCTTGCTTGAAATTGACAAATATTGAGCCAAAACATTGTTTAATGTCGGATTCATTATACCTTGGGAATCATTTACACCGAAGATGAAATATAATTGATAAATGTTTTGAGCCTGGCAGACAATGCCCTCTGAATTGAAGCCTGTCTCAAGGTTGTACTATGTGTGATATGATATCACCAGATCGGGAAAACCACACTGGCTCTTGCTAAAGAAAATGGGAAATCTCAGACACGTGACCTGATACCACCGCCATCTCGCGGGAACAAGAAGATAATCTCCCAAGTTGACAAAATAGGGGAGACCGGCAACAAAGCCCTCAGAATCATCCCATATCTATTGTTAGTTGCATTGTCCCTTTAGAAGCTCCTGCACTGAGCTGTCCCACATGGTCCTTAAAGTATCTTTCCACACCATGTGCATCTCGAAAAGGTTCCATTTCGCAGTCTAAGGTAAAGTCTTGATATGAGGTTATTTTTAATCCAGTCACGTGTTCTTTCTTATACTGAATTCCAATTTCTGTTCAGAGTGCGTTTTCTCATAATAGTCTGACGGAGTCAGCACAGTGTAAAATTAACAAGCAATATGGCATCCGAATCGAGTTATTTTTAGCACCTTCATTGCAAGCCTCGATGGCTATTTTTCCCACGCAATTGTATGGTCTTCCATTCACAGACGTGCATGTTAAGCTATGGAAATCCCCAGTTCGTCTTGTCTTTCACAGTGGAAATAGCCACTCAGATCTAGCCAACGGTGTCCCTTTTCAAGAGGTTCATACCGTAATTCTTCAGTGTTTCGAATTCTGCTCATTTTAATCGCTCGACAGGACTCTGTTAGCTTGTCTGTTTAAATTCCTCCGTCTTCTGATATAAGTGTTAAACTGTAAATATAGTTGACTGTTAAAGTAAACCTTATGTGTTTAACGGAAATTTCCCTCGTTGAAGTAAGGCCTTCGGCCCATTCTTAGTTCTATTTATGTTTTTGCCTGCCCCAGTAACTGCAGTCAGAGCCATTATTCTTATGGTAAATTATTTCTCACCAGTCAAGACCCAAGAAGTCCCCAAAAACAATGTGTTCATGTATGTGTGCGTGCATATGCATGCAAGCACCAACATACCAGCAGACACACACATATATATGTATGTATATATGTATGTATATATATACATATATATATATATACATATATATATATATATATATATATATATATATATATATATATATTATCATGAGTATCCATTTTTGGATCCATCTTTTCTTTTCTTTTTTTTTCTTTAGACAAACGTAAATTTTGAGAAAATAAAAATCGGACTAGTAACGTAAAATTCAAATTGTGAAAAGGATAAGCGAGTCATAGAGTAACAGATTTTCATGCTTTGAACCAGTTGAGAATTTCCCCTCTGTGTTGTGAACCGTTTAAGGATTCTTTGACAATATTTTGACTTAGCAGTTTTTTCCCTTTTGTATTTCTACACTTAACGAAGATGAAAATGTCTTAATGGCTTTCTATCAGTTGGATAGTTTCTGAATGAAGGATGAGCTGTTTTACTCCGTCTGAGTTAGCTACTGACCAATGTCAAATCCCAAGAAGGGTCACTCACACTTAAGGGACTCGGGCCCATTTTTCTATTGTAATATGGTCCCAGACTAATTTAGCAAATAGCCATTAAAGTGATAATTTCCTGATAAGTAGCAAAATTTCATACATCGCAAGGGGTTCTTCTTGGCTCATCTCTACCTTCTACCTGACCTCACCCCTTTTTTACCCAACCTAGTCCCTTAGCATTCTCATCGGACCCTCGACTACACCTCTTCACATGTGCATGCAAAACACTCGCTTCTCTCGATCCACATGCACTCCTATTGCTCTTGCTGTTTTCGCACTTCGGTGCCAGCATTCAAATGTCTCTTTCAGGCGGTAGATGATTAGCGGCAAAAGATGAAGGATCCAAGACAAATCACCGCCTCAAGAAACTTGGATTAGTTTTGAGAACAAAAATATCCAGTTCAGACAGAATAATACCAGTCCTAAAACTTGGGTATAAATTACAGCCTAATACGGCCAACTAATTGCATTTGCCCTTACAGAGGAATACACACCATATCGCCCCAGCCAACTGGGAAGCGGTTCCGTGCCTGACAACTCGGCCCACAGCTCCCCTTGAACAACATCTTGAGCTGAAGTGACTAGTAATCTCGTGGAACCATTAACTGTCCATCAGGACTGTCTACAAGTCTGACTGACAGCCAATCCCCAGCTCGGTTCTTGATTGATGAAGTACTATCTTTCAACTCTTTGGTGAAGCCATGCAGGCAATCCTCGTCCTTTGGCCGACGACCTGGTTCGGACTAAGCCCATCACTCTCCAGACTAAGGTAACTGAAATGGAACATTTGTTTTGCCGGCCCTCCACCCCGTTCCTAGCACTCATTCTTATTTCCAGCTGTGTTTTCTCCTGTCATTCCCATTCCTAGATTGCCAGTCTTCCTATGAGACCTAGTGAGTATTTTCATTGTGATATAATGTTAATATTGATCGCACTCAGGTACTTTGAATCAAGTTAAAGCTTATCTGCATTTTATGTAATATTGAAGCATTAATTCTCTTGAGAAATCTTACATTTTGCAGTGTCATGTCTTACCTTTACAAATACCAATATTTCATATTGGAATAATTTGCAGATTCGTGTAGACTGCCCTGTTGTGTGCCTGCCCCTCTAGATCAACAGTGCCAATCACCTCACTCTGCCAGTGCCAATCTCAGGGTGTATATATATATATATTTTATATATATATATATATATATATATATATATAATATTAATTTAATGTATATATACAATATATATATATATAATATGTATATATATATATATATATATATCATATATATATATATATATATATATTTATTTATATCTGTAATATATACATATATCTTATATATATATATAATAATAAATATATAATATATATATTTATATTATTATATGTATATATACTGGTGAAAATGTGGTTCTGTTACAACAGAATTCCATCTAATAAAAGGAGCCCATAAAAACACCAAAATATAGAGAGAAAAATACTATATTTCAGAGACTGCCGTCTCCCTCTTCAGGTAGATGAAAGAGAAAAGTTTACAGAAAAGGTGGTATCTATACCAAGAGATCCATCCACAGGTAAGCCAATTTAGGTCACTCCCGTTGATAATCTTCCTTTAATCTTTTTCAGTGTCGATTGAATGAAAACCTTGTCGGTGACATCTGTGTCCCATGCTCCCTTTGAGATATTCATTACCTGTCCCTTTAATCAAGGCCGATTCCATCATTTGACTCTTGTACCAGCAGTTGCTGCTATAAATTATATGTGACAAATTCCAGTATATACTATGGTTATGTTCATTTATATGGTTGAAAATAGCTGAGTTCTGTTGTCCATACATAACTGACCGTTTGTGCTGTATTAATCTCTGGGGAAGTGATTTTCCTGTAAATCTGATGTAAGATTTCGTAAACGCCTGTGTCCTTGGGGGATGTCTTTTGTTGGACGTTAATCAGGGATTTGGCTAAGGTATTTGGGTAAGTAAATGCAAAATAGTTAGATTTCCCGTGGGTCTGGGTCACCATCTTAATCCTGTCCAGGTGTGGAATTTTTATTTTATTGTTGGGAATGTCTCTGGTCTTGTCTTGAGAGGGTCGGTAGAAAATTACGTTTGCTTTGTGAATTGCTTTCTCAATTATATGGTCAGGATACCTTAAAGATGAAAGTTGCTTACAAATTAGTTCAAATTCTTTTTCCAGGAAATCTGGTGAACAAATTCGTAAGGGTCTTAAGAATAGATTGCTGGATACGCCTATCTTGATAGAAATGTCATGATAGCTGAAGTAGTGAATGTAGGAAAGTAAGAACGTTGGTTTTCTGTATATGGTAAATTTGTATTCTGTCGTGTCTGATTATTAAAACATCAAGAAAAAAATTTTGTTGTCTGTTTCCCATTCAACTTTAAATTTGATGCTGGGCACTAATGCGTTTAATTGTGAAAAGAATTCATTAAAATTGCCCCATTTACTATCCCAAAATGTTAGAATATCATCAACATATTTCATCCACAGCATGTTTTTGGGTTTTATTGCATTTATTTCTGTAGTTTCAAAGTATTCCACGTACAGATTGGCTAAAACAGGACTTAAAGGACTACCCATACTACACCCGAATGATTCCCCGAATGAAAATATGCTATTGGATACACATAAATCCACTAACTTTATTATTTTGTCTAGCTCCAATGGGATATGACCTAAATAGGGGGAAAATGATTCCCTCAATAACTGAAGAACGTCCTGTACTGGTACTTTTGTGAACAGGGAATCTATATCAAGGCTTAAAAGTTTTATGTGAAGTGGTACATGTGCTCCTCTGAATTTGTGACAAAAATCTTCCGAATGTTTAAGGTGACTGGGAGAAAAGGTGCCTAAAAAAGGGAAAAGGAGGCCAGCTACCCATTTAGAAATTTTGTAATTGAAAGCTCCGGCACATGAAACGATGGGTCTGAATGGAAGGTTGTCTTTGTGAGTTTTGGGAAGGCCATAAAAGTAGGGTAGTTTAGGATTAATTACTTTATATTTCTCTTAAAGTTTAATGCTCTTTTTGTCTTGGCCAATTAATCTTACTTTCCAAAAAAAATTCTGTGGAGACGTTTTGGAGGTGATTATTCGTCAGTTTGTCGTAAGTGTTTGTGTCGCTAAGGAGTTGGTTGATTTTGTCGAAGTAGAAGTCTTTGTCCATGATTACAATTTTGCCGTCTTTGTCGGATCTACTTATTGCCTAATAAAATTCCCCTTCGGTTAAGCATATATGAAAATATATTAATTCCGAGGTAGAGTGAATTAGATATTAAAGGACATTTGTCGCTCGATGTATGTATATGAATCACGGTAATGTGATATGACTTATATTAATGGCTACGTGCTGTCATAAGCACTACAACACTACTGAGGTCGAGGTGGGTTAATGGTGGCTCCAAATCAGCGAATACCTGAGCGCGAAAGGTATTTGAGGGTGAGAAACGGCATTAATTTATAGCCTCTTGCGGTGGTGAAGTGGGTAAAAGCTTCACTGACGTTTCTGGATTTGTATGGTGTCCTGGGTTCGCCCCTGGGCGCCGACAATTCTATTATCGCCTAATAAAATTCCCCTACGGTTAAGCATATATGAAAATATATTAATTCCGAGGTAGAGTGAACTAGATATTAAAGGACATTTGTAGCTCGATGTATGTATGTGTATACTATATATATATATATATATATATAATATAATACATTATACTATATATATTATATATATGTATATATATAATATATATATATATTATATAATAATTATATATCCATATATATAATATATATATATATATATATATAATATATATCCTATATATATATATATTATATATATAATAGATATATATATATATATATTAATATATTATATATATATTATTATATATATAATTACCTAATATCAGATATATCTATATATATCTATATATAATATATATCTCATACTATCCATATATATATATTATATATTATATAATATATATTTATATTCTATTATATATATGGATTATATATATATATAGAAATATATATATATATATATTACATACATCTATACGTATAGTATATATATTATATATATATATATATCTATATAGTTATATTATATCGATACGTGTATATATATATATATATATATCATATTATATATATATATATATATATATTACTCGTGTATATATATAGTATATATCATATATATATCTATCTATATATAGGATAGATATAGATAATATTATATATATAATATATTATTTATATATTATATTATATATATTATAATCCATATATATATATAGAATATATATATCATTATATCTATATATTATATATATATAATAATATATATTATATATATATAGATATATAGAATATATATATAATATATAGTATATATTATATATATATATATATTATATATATATATACAGACATATATACGTATATATAATATATATATATATATATATATATATATATACGTGTATATATACTATTATATATAATAATATATATATATTATTTATAGATAATATATATATATATATAGATAATATATATATATATATATATATTATATATCTATATATATATATTATCTATTCTATATATAGTATAGATATCTATATATATATAGATATATATATATAGATATATATATATACATATATATATCGATATATATATATAGATATATATATATATATATATATAGCTATATATATATATATATATATATATATACATACATATATATGTATATATTTATATATATATATATAGATATATATATCTATATATATATATATATGTGTGTGTGTATGTGTGTTACAGAGAGAGAGAGAGAGAGAGAGAGAGAGAGAGAGAGAGAGAGAGAGAGAGAGAGAGAGAGAGTATTATAGAAACTAGTAATGAGACTACCATAAAGGGTGAGTTTTACAGTCACGAATCAGACACTCGAGAAAGGAAGTTATTCAAGCGCTAAGGCAAAGCAAAATTTGTATGACTGTTCCCAGCCAGATAGTGACAGACTGTCAGCTATATCAATTATGATAGACTGGCAATAAACACTTTGCAAAATGCCTGTCGTGAACTCAACATCAAAAACAAAAGGAAATGGTGAACTAACAAGGAATGATATGACTTCCAGCTTTTTCAAGGTGCATGATAAAATCTATGGTCAAATAGAATGTATCACCAACGAAAATTAAAATAAATACCCTTTAATTTATTACAAATAATTGTTCTGTACTTTTTAACATGCACATTATTTATTTTTCAATTTTTCATTCTAATAAATAGATAATAAATATCCTATCCTAAAATTCCTGTATCTTTAACTCAACGCAAAAAATTTGTCAGACCTTTTTAGGATTTGCCATAGACCTTGCCTACCCCCTCAACAAGCACAACAACAGCAAGAACAACAACAACAAAGGAGTTTGTAGGCGTAATCCCCGAGTAAGCCAAAATTGGTAATAGTGAGGAGGTGAATGTCTCTGCCCAAACACTAAAAGGGAGTTAGAGAGACAGAGAAGTGAATGGTAAGTGGTAACATAGAGCAGTAGGGTACTGCATGCTATAGTGTAACCCAGATTCTTATCCCAGTGTTGATAGTTCTCATCATTTTTTACAACTTTCTCGCACTTACTTTTTACAAGACCACGTTTGGACTTAGTTTATTCAGTCTCGAATTCAGTTGACTGATAGCAGCTAAGGGACAAAGGGGACAATGAAGAAAAACCCAAAGAACTACTTTTAGGTAGACACCCTGAAGAATTTAATTGTCATCTAAAGAATTAATAGGAATATGAACCCACGACTCTCGCTTCATTCCTTCTTAGCTCTAGTGGGATTCAAGAAAGAACAATTACTCAGTGAACTTGACGACAAAAGAAGAAAGAAGCGATTGAAGAGCAGTGCAGTTTTCCACCAAAATCTCCCCCACCTACTAATAAAACCCACCATACATACAGCCCAAACATACTTATATTGTTATGCATAGAAAACGAGAGAGAGAGGAGGGTATCGACACACACTAGGATAGTAGAGAGACATTAATTTTCTAAGAGACGAGAATTAGATAAAGTGAGTGAGTTGTGCAATGAAAGAAAACTAGTAGAAAGGAGATACCGGGTGGCATATTCCCGAAATATATACTGGTACCTATTGCACCAGCCCATTTCCACCCGATCCGCTGCCACCCCACTTTCTTTCCATCTTATCACCCATATTTGAAAGATGAAAATAAAAGATAAGTACTTAGAAGAACTTCAAAATTTACGACGAGAACCAGTGTTTAGTTTGCAAATTGTATGGTCGCTAGAGACTTAACTTGAGAGAATTACTTTAACCTTACAAAAACACGTACGATACCTTCAGATGATATCGTACATCATATCAGGTAATGAAGGATAGATGCTGAGGTCAAGGAAAATGATGATCGAGACATAGGGACAGATATAAGCAGCACATCAGCAAAAAGCAGTAATGTCAGCGTAAATACTAAGGACAGAGATGCACGCGAGTTGAGAATGAGCAGCTGTTCCTTTGTGCTTAAACTCCATTGTGGACTTCACCACCATTAATCTTACATAGCTTCAAAATGCTCCCAAATGTGCACAAATTTTCTAAAATATCTCGAGGGGCGGGGTGGTAAGGGTGGGGGAGTGAGGGGGTAGGCTTCCTTAAAACTGACAGGGTTCTTTTTGGGTGCCACCCGACCCATACCATAAGTTCTAAACCTTTGGCCCGGTCCCCCTCCCCCTCCCCCTTCCCTTCCCTTCCCTTCCCACACACACAAGAAAAAGCTGAAGTGACGCATCTGATCATCTTCTGAAAAAGCTTTCATAGCAAAATACGCGATTTTTCTAGCAGCTCGTTGCCACACATACTTCTACATTAGAAAACTCCTTTTGTTGATGTGGAATTCTAACACTGCATAAGCAGTGCTATGGAATTCTTTTCCTCTTTCATTATTAATATCATAATTTTAAGAAAGAGATACTGACTCTGCGAACATATTTTCATCGCGCCGCCATTTTTCAACATCACCTGAGGGGTGCATTAGGTGGTCCCCCTCTCCTTCCACTTAAGGAAGTAGCTACTGCGCTGTGTCATTATTGGGTCCCTCTGTGAGAACATCACTGCAGGCTTCATAATTATCACCACAAATCTAACTAGCCGAGCATTTTTCCTTTGAATTGGACACAGTACATTATCCCGAGAACAAAGATTGAATGAGTTCATACCAAATGGTTAAACGCTATAAGGAATGTCATAGTTGCTTTGCTTCCTTGAAGTTCATGAATTATGCGATCGAGACAAAACTGTCAAGATTCTGCTACTGACACACTTGACCTGAGCTGTTAGTTTTACCTTATTTTTTTTAAAGCCTTACAACTCGCAAGAAATAACTGATCGCAACTGACTCATAAACACGTGATCAGAAACGTCAAAATGATGGTCAATGTCCGCGGAGGCTTCACTGAATCCGGGCCAAAGCATCTCCATAAATCCAACTTCCTTGAAATGGACATACAATTCCTCTCGGCTAAACTTTTTCTTCCTTTCTTTAATAATTATTACTAACAAATTTACTAAACATTACTCATTTACTTATTGTGGTATTTACAAACTTCTATTACAATTTTTTTTATTTTCTCATTTGATTAGAATTTTTTAAGTGCAGAATTATTATCATTATTATTACTATTATTCATTTTTTTTTTTATTTATTTATTTTTCTTTTGCTGACTATTTTCGGAGCGACGTCTTATGCTGCTGATCGATTTTTTAGGATTAAAATGAAATTAGAGTTAGCTACCATTGCTTAAATATATGCCCAAGAGAAAGTTACTTATATTTGGGAAACAAACCCCTTGATTTTAAAAGAGACTAAACATGTAGATTAAATATGGCAATCCTACAAATCCCTGAACTACATCAGCTACTGGGACTACTGTAGTTAGCCCTGAAATTGCCCGCACGAATAGTCACACAAATAAATTTTGAGGAAGGAAAGAAGAAAATGATGTTTGCAACTTGGAAAACTGGATTGAGCAAATACATACACATCTAAATTCTTTAATGGGAAGTGATGTTAAAAAATAAAAGAAAACAAAAGCTTCTTTGGTCTCTCGACAGGAGATACAGGGTCCTATGTCCATTCTGATGCCTATTGAAGACTTTAGAAATTGGAGGAATTAAAGTGGTATTTTAGGAAGATATATTCCTAGTGGGAGAGACCGGAACTGTTATTAGCCTTGCATAGATAGTTCAAGGTTGAATGGATAAGAGGAACGACCTCAGAATGGGTCCCCAGTCATTTAAATGAATGGGTGTCATTTGGTTTCAAAAACTCTGTGGACATCAGCTATGGCAACTCAACGAGTATTAAGACTTGATCATTGCAAAAATCTGTTAGGACTGACTAGCTTTGCTACCGGGAAGTTTGCCGTCAAAGTTTAGAAATGAGAGGTTGATGTTATTGAAACTGGAAATGAGGTCATGGCAATCTTAGTCAGAAATCCCGAAGGAAAAGGGGATATAGCAATCATGGTAGGTCTATGACACCTGTTAGAAACCAGAACTGAAACTCATCTCATGGGAAATCTTCCATAGTCACCTGTTATAATTGTAAAAGAAGGTCCATTATGTAAGTGAATGCCATGGACCAGCTTGCTGCGATTGTAGAAGTAGTCTTAGACACATCTCAGTCACAAGGTAGAGGTAGAGATCGTAGTCAGTCTCCACAATTTAGGAGGAACAGGGACAGAAATACTAACCAAGTTGCCAATGTAATCTACCAACAAGATCAAGCAATATCAATTGAATCAAGAATAAATTTTCAAACAACCGGAATAATGGACATTCCTACACAATGGAGGAAAAGACCAGGGAACGTCAGATTTAAGTCAAGTCACAAATGTTAGTAAAATTAATATAGGAGATGATTCTGATTATAGATTTGTATTCCGTGCATATGTTGGTTAAAGGAAGCCTATTGTTGTATCCATTAACATTGGGTCACCTAAGATTATTATTAGTGAAAAGCTATATCAAGCATATTTTCCCACTTAGATTTGAACCCAATAGTAAACTATAAAATCACAGACATTCTCACAATAATGGAATTTAGATAGTGGGACAAATTGATTTTCCTTTTAAATTGGGAAGAGTCTCACTTAAGGAGAAGATTCTAGTTGTAAGAGGTATACGCTTAGCATTTGCCAACTTGTTGATTGGTTATCCAACCATGGCTGGGCAAAGGCTTGCATCTAGAGAACAACTGATGATAAAAGGGGTGATAAGACATCTATAATACCTATATGTAAATAACTGAAAGAAAATAGACTCCACACAACTCTTTACTAATAAGCATTCTAGAGAAAGAAAGTAAAGAGCGAAGGCATCACATATTCAGCAGCAATTCTCAACAAACCAGTGACAATCTGTACTCTAACCAAGAAACTAACTTGAAATCAGAACGAAATTAAAGGCTTAAATCTGGAGAAAGCAAGTGGACAGAATGTATAGCAAATACATCATTCAAAGGAAAGGAAATTCTTACACTTCCAAAAATGTCACAAGGGCATGGAGTGCATTACTCCTCCAGCCGACACGAAGTTAGACAGAACAATTATAACCTTAGAAATTACGAATAATAGACGGGAAAAGATTATGTTAACACAGGGAACAGAAATGGGTCTAGCTGAAGTATATACGCTATCCCTATTCCTATTGTAAAGAAGGAAACTATGGCAACCTTTAATAAAGAGAATGAAAATTCTGCTCATGAAACAGAACTGAGAAGAGTCAAAATATGGAGTCACTTGAAAGACATCAAGAATTATGCCAGAAACTCATAAATCTACTAAGTAAATATAAGGATATAGTTGCCATAGATAGAGACACAATTTGAAATACAGATAAGATTACCCATAGAATCGATATTCCCTAAAATAGCAAACCAATCTATACACCTGCCTATTGCGTCCCACATTCCCAGAAGGAGATTATTGAAAGAGAAGTTCAAAAAATGGAAAAGGAAGGAATAATAGAACCTTCTTAAATCTTCGTGGTCTATTCCACTTCTCTTAGTTCCAAAAAAAGCAAGAATTATAGAGTGGTCGTCAATTTCTGAAGGTTAATGAAGATAACAGAAACCAATCCCTATCCAAAGCTGCCCATGAGAGATTTTATCACATCCATTGGATCCAGAAATATTTTACCACAACAGATCTGCTACAAGGATTTCAACAAATCCCTTTGGATTAACTGCTTTTTCCACCAGTAAAGGTAGCATCAATACATAAGACTGCCTTTTGGTCTAAAATCAAGCCCAGTGACATTTGCGAAATTAATGGATAAGAATTTTGGTGGATTAGTAGGCAAAGGTTTGCACTGTTATGCAGATGATCTGATAATTGCAACAGGCACCATCAAAGAACTTATAAAACTGGTCAGAGAAGTACTATCAGAGAAATACTAAAGAGGTGAGGAGAGCAAATCTAAAGTTGAAATTACAGAAATGCATTTTCCTAAGAAGGGAAGTAGACTATCTGGGACACACTCTAGTTGAAAGAGGTGTGGAAGTAAACGACTTAAAGATTAAGTAAATTACACAGTATCCTACACCTCAATGTAAAAAAGATGTGACGTCATCCTTGGGTTTATCAGGGTTTTACCAGAAATATATAAAGAATTTTGCAAATATATCTGTTCCACTAACAGATTTACTAAAAAAACATACATCATTTGAGTGGACATTAAGACAACAAGAAGCATTCAATAAACTGAAAGAAACACTAACCTATTCAACAGTGCTTAGTTTTGCAGACTTTAGTAAGGAATTCTTCATGGAAACAGATACAAGCTCTATTGGTATAGGAGCATGCTTAATGCAAAGATACGGTAGTAAATACTATGTTCTGCTACAGCTCATTAAAGTAGAGAATTACAACCCACAGAAGAAAACTACCTAGTAAAAGATAAGAGTCTCTAGCCATAATAGATGCTTTAAGGCAATTCAGATATATCACATTTGGTTACAAGACAACTGTCTTCTCTTATCATTCCACTAACAAGAGAAATGCTGAAGAATCTAATTCTTCTTGGACAAAGAGCTTGCTGGTTTATGATTGGCAAAGAGATGATATGAACATTAGTTAAGAAGCAAAGTCAAGTGAACCTTTATGCAATGTGTTCACTGTGCACTATAAAGACGAGCTTTCTGCATCAAACTTTATAATGGAACAAACTAATGAAAAAGATTGAAGAGATATCTACCAATTTGTATAAAGCAAAAGGAAATTTGATAATACAAAAACGAATTCTATTCAGTAGGATGATTGGAAGTCCAGTCAATGAAGTGAATTTAATAGATGATGTATTAATTTGGATGTGCAAGAAAATAGATCAATTTCGAACTTCTCATGTATGGCCTAAGAAGATACTACACAAGAGCCTAAGAGATATAGTTATAAAACTAATGCATGATGATCCTATAAGAGCTCACCAGGACGAGATGAGGCCGACTAGTAAAAGGTTCCTTCCATGAGAAAGAACTATACAAAGACGTTAATAATTATGTGAAGAGTTGCAATGTTTGCAACAGCTAGAAGGGAAGAACGGATAAGGAAGTAAGTACCCTTAGGAAAATATGCCATCCCACAAACTCCACTTGAAAGCCCAGCCATAGATCGCATCAGTAACCTCCACACTACCAGTAGAGATAGTAAAAACATATCAGTGAACATAGATGCAATCACTAGATACAAAGAGCTGATACCAATAACAGATAAAGGAACTAAAGAATGTGCAGTTGCCCTCTTTGACAAAATATTATGTAGATATTCTGCCCCACAACTATTAATATCTAATAATGGTACAGAATTTAACAATTCACCAGTACAAGACTTTTGGTACATTCAAAATAGAAAAGGTAACCATACAACCACATCATCCAACTAGAAATGGCTTAGTAGCAAGGAATAACAGAAAAGTTCTGGATGCTTTCAGAAATACAGTAGGACAAAATAGGATGGCAATTTGCCTTTAGTCTAACTGTCATTAAAAGCCAGATATCACACTAATATACAAGAAACACCCATAAAAGCTTTAATGGAATAGGAAACAAGACTACTATATGCATGGCTGAATCAACCAATCCAGCCCAATTACTCTGAAGACATTATAAACATAAGAATTACTATTTTAAAGGTAATACATAAACAGTTACATAAGAACCTGGGAGAAGCCCAGAGGGTCATGGTAGACAGGTATGAAGAATGATTAAAGCCAACAGATTATAAGACTGGAGATGAAGTATCCATAAAGAGAGACGAAAGAAGTGGTATCGACTATAAGTTAGCCACTATATTCGCAGGACCATTCAGAATCATAGAAGTTAAAGAGATAAAAGTGAAAGTAAAGAAAATGTATAACTTAGTCCCTTCCACATGCTGAATCATTAGAAAATCAGGAATTTTGGGTAAATAAAGACAAAGTTAAAAGGACTAAAAAAGTTAAGGAAACAGCGGTAACTGAAAAATAGGAGATGAAGTCTCAGAAGATAGAACTAGATATAATCTAAGGAACAGGAAAGTTAGATTCCAGTAAAAAAAAATCCATATGATTGATATTTTTGTTCCTATTGTTCCTTACATTTCAAGTTCTTTACTGCTAAGTTTACCTTCATTGGTTGACTTAGTAGTCAAACCTTATTTTGTTGCAATTCTTACTTTAATTAGGTGGTTTTATAGCAGAATCTCCGTTGCCAAAGTGCACATGACGGTTTCTTTGACTGCAAGGAAATGGTATTTAGGAAAAAAATGTAGAGTAGATTTCTGCAATGTAATATTGACATTTCAGGAAAAATCTTCAAAATGAAGGAAACAATAGTCATGAGTCTGCAAACTTCGATTGGTGTAATTAACACAGTCAATATAAGAAGTTTAATCATGGATAAGGGACATGAATTTGACGGACGAATATGCTGGAATAAGGATTGAATACGAAGTCATAAAAGATCTTAATAATCAATGAGGAAACCTGTTCAAGGAACTGGAAAAAATAGACACAATCCTGGAACAAAACCCAAAGTTATGCAACCCACCAATAGAATCCTTGTGATGGAATGTAATCAAAGATACACTTCAAGAAATAGAAGAATTGGACGTGCCAGAACAAACAAGAGCCAAGAGAGGACTACCCATAGCTGCTGTTATTTCAGGAGGTTTGTCGGTAATATTTGGAATTTCTAATGAAATGCAACTGCTATCTCTTCAAGGGAAAATTTCCTTGATAGGAGAACAAGAGAAAGGAATAAAAATGGAAATGATAGACATCAAAACAAAGATAAGAAATACGCAACAATTCCTATTCCCAGCAGAACTGAAGAACAAAGAAGAAATGTTAAGACAAATATTAGATTATTTTAGAAAAGAAATACAAAATTGTTTCCAGACCATAAATCTAAGTTCGACTATTATCACTCTTAAAATAAAAGTAAAGATAGCTGGAGACGAACTACAAGACTTTGTAAATAGTTTAATGACAGCTTCTCAGGTAAAAGTTTCTGCAAACCTGCTACCATTGAAAGCCTCGCAAGAAATATTTACTAACGCGAAACTTAAATATAACTAGTACCCCATATTCCCCTTTGAACCAACACACTTACTCTATCCTTTTTCTTACAACTGCTTTATCTGACGAAGATTACTTATTACTTTCCAGTTAATACTTAAAATGTCTCTAAGTATTACTTGTGTTACAAATCATACTTTACTATAGGATACTGAACATACAGAACTCCTTATTCAGGAAGACACACATTCACATCGAAGAAGTTCAAGAGAATTTACACATTTCAACTACACGATTGGCGACGTAAATCAATTAAAATATCATTCAAATTCCATAAACATCTCGCTTATACATTCCTGTACATCATCGGATACCCATTCATGTCGATTAAAGGACATGCAGGTTCCCGAAATTAAGATCACTAACTGCAAGACCTCAAATAAATAATAAAAATCAAAGTAAAAATGAAGCGAATAAAGAAAGGAACAAAGAACACGAGGTGAAGGAAAAAAAACAAGCCATCACTGCTTTATGACAAGGCAGCACTTAGGTACAGTGCAGGGAACAAGCAGCACTGTATAAACGATACCTGGGGATGGTGCAGATATGGAGATAAATGTAGATTCATACACAAAATGAACAAATATGAAGACGCAGAATCAAATGTATTGGAAAAGTTGGATTTTTTAATGTCAGAATTTCTGGAAATTAAGAAAAGAACAACATATCAGAACAGGAAAGAGAGGATAACACACAAAAGAGGATAACACACAAACCATCATAGTGATGACTGCGCAGGGTTTAGTTTTTTCCTTTCACCTCATGTTCTTTGTTCCTTTCTATATTTGCTTCAATTTTACTTTGATTTCTATTATTTATTTGATTTTGATTTTTGTTCTTTATGGCTATAGGGCACATATGTCTACATTTTTTGTTGAACTTACATCCTTTTCTTTCTTTCAAGTTTTTGCATATTTTTTTTATGAAGATCGCTGCATTCATCATCATACCCATCTAGGTATGCACATTTGCCATAAATATCAGAGTAGAGTGAGTAGAGGGGGTGTTGAAAGGAGAAACAGGGAAAGAGTGAGTAACTAAAAGGAAATAGAGTTCTTAGGAGAAATAACCCAAACTGAAAAAATAGATATAATGAATATAAGTGAAACCTTTTATTCCCAAGAAACTGGTAATGATGATCAGATAAATGGGTTCCAACTTATAGATCAGATAGAAAAAATAGGAATCAAGGGAACAGCGATATATAGGAGACATAAATCAAGAAAAATATGTGAGAAATATAGTAAAACAGAATGTGAATAAATAACGGTAGAATTTGAATCTGAAAAATCAGTGAACATCGTAATATACAGCCCCGTAATACTAAAGAGTTTGACATAATAATAGAAAAATTGGATGATATATGTAGAAATCACGAAGACTGGACTATACCCCTATCCGGAGAATTTAACTTTCCTTTCGTAGATTGGAAAGAACGAATAATAGACTGTGGTTGTATTTATACATACAAAAAAGATAGTAATAGTAGTGCAGAAGATAAGAGGCAATTTGAAAAGCTATTAGACATGCTACTAGTTCACAAGATGCAGACAATAAATCACCTGCCAACAAGAAAGGATAATACTTTAGACCTAGTATTTGTGAATGAGGCGAAATATGTCAAAGAAATAATAGTGTATAATACGAGTATTTCAGACCATAATGTCATAGAATTAACAGTCCGTTCAAAAACAAATGAAAACAGAGATAAGCAAGAGATGAAAAAGTGGGAAGGATATGGAAAATACAATCTCTATAGTAAGAATATACAAGGGTCAGAAATAAATTAGGAATTAAAGAAAGACTGGGAAAACATATTTGTATGTGATAATATACAGGTAAATACGGTTTATCATATACAATATTAGAGAAAATAGTGAATAAGTATATACTGAAGAAGAAAAATAAACATCAGTCATGCATATCAAGAGACAGTCACAGAAGGCTCTTATTCCAAAAAATCAGAAAGTGGAAAAAGGTCTTGCAAAAGAAAAAAATGCATGGAAAGTGATGGAACTAAAAAGTAAGATAGAAAATGCAGAACAAAAGATTATACAATCAAAAGAAAATAAAAAACAGGACTTGGAAGAAAAGACCCTAGAAAATATCAAGCAAAACCCCAAACTATTTTACTCATATGCAAAAGAAATTAATAAAAAAAAAATGAGTAGAAATTGGCCCTCTAAGAAATGAAGGGCGATTAACGAATGAAAAAAAGGAAATATGCAACATATTAGCAGAAAGATAGAAGAGAGAATTTACACCTAGAATTAATAATGAAGATAATGATATAGAAATAAGAGATGAAAATAGTTAATATTTATCGGACATAGATATTAATGAAGCCAATATTGTGCAGCCTATTAATGAAATTAAAAATGTATCAGTAGCCGGGCCAGATGGCATCCCTGCCATTTTGTTAAAGAAAGAAGTTCATTCTATCACAAAGCCGCTCGTAATATCATTAAGACAAAGTATATATACGGGCAAGATTTATGATGAGCATAAATTAGCATATATTACCCCTACTTTCAAAAGTAATTATAGACCTGAAAGTGTATGAAAGGGTAATGAAGAAAAATATAATGAAACATTTAACGAAAAAAAATTTGTTTAATATAGGACAACATGGTTTTGTACCCGGAAAATGTACACAACCCAAATGTTAGTCCACCGTGAGAACATATATAAAAAATATGATAAACGAAAAAGAAACATAGGTGGTTTGCCTAGACTTTGCAAAAGCTTTAGACAAGGTAGACCATAATATATTAGTGAAGAAAATTAGAAAACATAATATTGTGGACAAAGTAGGAAGATGGATAAAGAATTTTTGCAGAACAGAAAACAGATAGTGATTGCAAACGATGAGAAATCCGATGAAGCTAAGGTAATATCCGGTGTGCCGCAAGGTATTGTGTTAGCTGCATTGCTGTTTATTATTATGATTTCAGACATAGATAGTAATGTTAAGGACTCGGTAGTGAGTATTTTCGCCGATGACATAAGAATAAGTAGAGAAATTGTGATGAAGATAGGAACTCACAACAAAGAGACCTAAACAAAATATATGAATGGGCAGAGGTAAATAGGATGGTATTTAACTCTGATAAATTTGAATCAATAAATTATGAAGCTAAAGAAGGAATGTTATACGCATATAGGGGACCTAAAAAAGAGGCAATCACAAATAAGGAAGCAGTTAAAGACCTTGGTGTGATGATGAATAGGAACATGTTATTTAATTATCAAATGGCAATACTATTAGCAAAATGCAAAGCAAAAATGGGAATGTTGTTATGGCACTTCAAAACAAGAAAATCCAAACACATGATTATGCTTTATAAAATGTATGTATGTAGTCCACTTGAATATTGCAATATGAAATGGTACCCATACTACCAAAAGGACATTGCACAAACAGAGAGTGTACAAAGGTCCTTTACAGCTAGAAGAGAAGAAGTTAAGGACCTTGACTACTGGGAAAGACTACAGTTTTTAAAATTATATAGCCTAGAAAGGAGAAGAGAATGCTACAGGCATGGGAACTGAGAAGAATTACCGGAAACATCATGGAGCTAAAAATATCAGAAAGAGCAAGCAGAGGTAGATTAACAGTGCCCAAAACTTTACCAGGAAAACTAAGGAGAGCACACAGGACATTAATCCACTACACACCAGCATCGATAATGCAGCGTCTTTTCAATGCGTTGCCAGCTCATCTGAGGAACATATCAGGAGTGACCGTAGATGCGTTTAAGATTAAGCTCGACAAATATCTAAGCTGCATCCCAGACCATCCAAGATTGGAAGATGCAAAATATACCAGAAGATGCATTAGCAGTTCTCTGGTAGACATTAGAGGTGCCTCACACTGAGGGACCTGGGGAAACCCAAACGAGCTGTAAGGTCTGAAATGTAAGGTAATGGTCTACCATTCCCATTAAGATAGTTGCTTCAGCTTCATTACCCAACATTTTTTACATTTAATTTCTAACAACTCCCCCCACCCTTCTATTCCTATTGGGGATAAATTTGGGTCCGAAGGGCATCAGTAGTGTCTCTATTCATCGAAGCAACCTCAAAAAGTATGAATTAAACACTAATATCTGCAGTTTTCTGTTATTTTTACATGTCACCCCATTCTACCCCTTCTCACATGACCCTCCTAGGGCTGAAATTGGACTTGATGGGCATAGGGAGTCACCATTCTTCTCATGAATGGATTAGACACTAATATCTGTAGTTTTCGGTTATTTGTACATTTCATCCCCTTCCCACACAGGCCCCACCCCCTTTGGTACCCGTCATGTCTTAACCCCGCTGTATTCTTTTCCAGATAAGTCCCATGTATACCAAGTTTGGGTGAAATTGCTCAATTCATTTCAAAGTGAATGTGGCAAATACACGGTACATACATACACTTGAATCCATATATATATACATATACATATATATATATATATATATATATATATATATATATATTGCGCTAATAGAGATGTACAGAGGTCCCTTACAGCTAGAACAGAAGAATGTGAAAGACCTTAGCTACTGGGAAAGACTACAATTATTAAAATTATATAGTCAATTCATTTCAACGTTAATGTGGCAAAATACACATAGTACATACATACAGTGAATCCATATATATACTATATATATATATATATATATATATATATATATATATATATACATACATATAGTGTATATATATATGGATTCACGTGTGTATGTATGTACTATGTGTATTTGCCATATTAACGTTGAAATGAATTGAATATATAATTTTAATAATTGTAGTCTTTCCCAGTAGCCAAGGTCTTTCACTTTTTCTATTCTAGCTGTAAAGGACCTCTGTACACTCTCTATTTGCGCAATATCCTTTTGGTAGTGTGGGTAACAATTTTCATATTGCAATATTCAAGTGGATTACATACATAATCTAGCCACCTGTGGGGGCAAGCCAGCCTCTATGGGTGCTGGTCCCAAGCCTGGATGAATAGGGAGGGTTTGGTGTCAGGAAGGGCATCCGACTGTAAAAAACCCACGCCAGAACCAATGAAAGTGAGTCGTGATATTGATGAGAATAGTGCTAGGGCGTACTCCGTAAACGAACCGCACAGGGACACATCGCCTCCGAAAACTCTGTGACAAGGCGAGGGCTACTGCATCATGAGCGGGTGCAGCTAAAGAAGCGAGCTCTAAATGTTATCAGAATAGGCCAGCTCAATATTGGGTCTATGACAGGAAGAGGAAGAGAGTTGGCGGAATTGATGAGGATAAAGAGAGTGGATATTTTGTGTGTGCAGGAAACTCGATGGAAGGGTAATAAAGCTAAAGAACTGGGGGATGGCTACAAGCTAATCTATAGTGGAGCAAATGAGCAGGGTTAGGAATGGTGCGTTGGTGTAGTGTTGTCGGGGGAAATGAAGAATGCAGTGACGGAAGTGAGTAGAAGAATGATCGCATTATGAGAGTGAAGATATGTTATGGAGGGGAAACAATGAACATCATTAGCGCTTATGCTCCACAAGTGGGCTGCACAGAGGAAGAAAAGAGCCGTTTTTGGAACGAAATGAGTGAGGTAACGCAAGAACTGGAAGAGCAGGAGAGGACTGTAGTGGGGGCAGACTTTAATGGACATGTCGGAAATGAAAAGGATGTAATTGAACGTGTGCATGGAGGACATGGGATTGGGGAGAGAAACCCAGAAGGAGAGGAGTATAGTGGACTTGCCGTGTCCTTTGATATGGCAATAGTGAAACACATTCTTCAAAAGAAGAGGAAGCACTTGATAACATACAGGAGTGGCGGTAGGTGCACACAAATAGATTACCTCCTTTACAATAGATCAAGGCTGGTGGAAGTTAGGAATTGTTATCCCAGGTGACCACGTGGCCCCCCAACATAGGCTCCTTTGTATGGATTTAAAGATGAAAAGTGAAAAGAAAACAAAAACGAATGGGGTAAAGAAAATCAAGTGGTATAAATTGTTAGGGAGGGAGAATGATAAGAAGAGAGAGTTCAAGAGAAGAGTGCTGGGAGAGGTTGATCTGGGAATTGAAGATGTGGGAGAATGGTGGAGGCATAATGCATCAGTGATTAGAAGACATGGAAAGGAGATACTAGGGGAAACATCTGGAATAGTATGGGAGGAAAAGAAGATCTGGTGGTGGGGAGAAGAGGTGGGGGAAGTGGTGAAGGGTAAAAGGGAGGCAAAGAAGAGATTTGAAGAGTCACAGCTGCAGGAGGACAGAGAAAGATTAAGAGAAAGAAACAAAGAAGTAAAAAGGGTGGTAGCTCAAGCTAAGGCAAGGGCATATGAGGAGGTTTATAATGAACTGGAAACCAAGGAAGGGTTGAGTAAGATGCTCAAACTGTCAAAAGTAAGAAATAAAAGAACAAAGGACATCACCCATATTAAGCAAATGAAAGATAGGAATGGTACGGTCATAAAAAAGGAAGAAGACATCCTGAAAAGATGGAAAGAGTATTTTGAACAAACTGCTAAATGAAGAAAATGAAAGACTTGTAAGAGAGGATGGACAAGGTAAACATGGGAATGGTAATGGGGATATCTAGGGATGAAGTGATACGAGCCTTAAAAAGAATGAGGAATGGGAAGGCAACAGGACCTGACTTAATCACAGTCGAAGTTTGGAAAGCCTAAGAGAGGAAGGGGTAGACATCTTGTATGATCTGATGGTAAAAATATTCGAACAGGAAAAGATACCAGAAGAATGGCGGGAAAGCATATTGATACCTATATTTAAAGGTAAAGGTGATGTCCAGGAATGCAGTAATTATAGAGGTATAAAACTAATGTCTCACACGTTGAAGATTTTGGAAAGAATAATAGATAGCAGGCTGAGAGAGGAAGTTAGAATAGGGAAGGAACAGTTAGGATTTATGAAGGGAAGCGGCACAACGGATGGAATATTTTGCATAAGGCAGCTAATGGAGAAATTCAGAGAAAAACAACGAGACCTGCATTTGGTATTCATAGACCTTGAAAAGGCCTATGACAGAGTGCCAAGGCAAGAAATATGGAGATGTTTGAGGGAAAAGATGTTGCCGGAAAAGTATGTCAGAATTATTCAAGAGATGTACAGGAATGTGTATACTATAGTGAGGAGTAGTGTTGGAGAGACGGATGGATTTGAGATAGGAGTGGGACTACCAACCAGTTAGGGGTCCAGCACTTAGCCCATTCATCTTCAACATCGTGATGGATGTAATGACCAGGGATGTTAGAGAAGCAATGCCATGGTGCATATTATACGCTGATGACATTGTGTTGTGTTCAGAGGGGAAGGAGGAGTTGGAGGGGAGGTTGGAGAGGTGGAGAGCAGCACTTGAGGAGAAAGGAATGAGAATAAGCAGATCAAAAACCGAATATATGTGTTCTAGTATTACTGAGGATGGTGGAAGTAGCATAAGATTGGATGGGGAAGAAATAAAGAAAGTACAGAAGTTCAAGTACTTAGGGTCCGTATTAGAGGATAGTGGAAGCATGGGACCAAGATCAAGAGGTGAGACACCGAATTCAGCAGGATGGAATAACTGGAGGGCTGCATCAGGGTACTCTGTGACAAGAAGGTCCCTCTGAAATTGAAAGGAAAGTTCCATAGGACGGTGGTCAGACCAGCAATGTTATATGGAACAGAAACAGGAAGTATGAGGAAAACAGAGGAGAAGAAGATGGATGTAGCAGAAATGAGAATGTTGAGATGGATGTCGGGAGTAACAAGGGAAGATAGGATTAGAAATGAGTATATAAGAGGATCGACAAAGGTAGCTGAAATATCGAAGAAAATACAGGAAGGAAGGCTTCGATTGGTATGGACACCTATTCCAGAAGGAGGAACATCATGTTGGAAGACATACATGGAAATGGAAGTGCGGGGTAGAAGGAAGATGGGAAGACCAAGAAAGAGATGGCGTGATTGTGTAAGGGAAGATATGGAATTGAAAGGTATAAATGAGAACGAGGCACAAGACAGAAATCGATGGAGACGACTCATTCGCAATGGCGACCCCATATAAAAATGGGTTTAAGCTAGGAAGAAGAAGAAGAAGTGGATTACATACATACATTTTATAAAGCATAATCATGTGTTTGGCTTTTCTTGTTTTGAAGTACCGTAACAACATAAATGGATGAATGTATGTATGTATGTGTATTTGCCACTTACACCTGGAAATTCATTGAGCATTTCAAAGCGTGGGCACCATTCATGAAAGGGAATGACACAAGAAATGAAAAGATATAAATCTTTTCTTGTAGTACTTCCTTCCATGTTTGGCACGCACACTTTCATTTATGTAGAAAATCCTGATTTTTCTTTTTAGTGCATTTTAATAGAAGCATGCTTAAAAGACTTATTCCTAATATTTTTTTGTAATTTACTCTTTAGTTTTGAAAGAAGTTGCAACTCATTTATGCCTGTAGCCAAAGAAGGTCAGAAAAAACCATGGAAATATTAATTCATTCTACTGAGTCAAAGAACGTTTGAAAGATCTGAAGAAGTTCATACAAATCCTGAGATACCGGGAGAGGTCACTAGAGCTTATTCTTAACCTACTGATCATGTAACGTTGTATTGTCACCCGGATTAACCATGCAAATTTTCAAGTCCATCGAAGGGGGCAGGTCGAAAATTGAGCTAAAAGTTTTGATCTAAACAGACAGACGCAGAAGTCAAGGTCAATAAAAGCACGAAACAACAAAACTTCACGGTAGCTCGCCCCTGGAAGAAGGTGCAGCCAGAGAAAGGTTAAGGTCAGGAAGGCAGAGAAAGGTCAGGGTCAGGAAAGCAGAGAAGGGTCAAGGTCAGGAGGGCAGAGAAAGGTCGAGGTCAGGAAGGCAGGGCTACACAGCAGATGGAGGATAGTGAAAGTATTGACGAAAGCCAGCAGATGGAGGCAGATCAACAATTACTTTCAATCCTTCCCCCAGATTCATATCGATGCAGCGGAAACACCTGTCTGATCATTCTACAGCTGCCAGATTGTGAAGACAGATAGTCCTGGAAAGCTTGAATCTTTCTTTCGAATACAAATCTCTTTTAGATACTAACCTGTTAAAATGTGGTTCTTTTATTAATTGTATAAATGCACAGAAAAACTGTGCAAGTGACCAAGTCATATAATATATATATATATATATATATATATATATATATATATATATATATATATATATATATATATATGTATACATATAATATATATATGTGAGTAACTAGATCACGAAATATATAAAACGGGATGCTATATAATATATATATATATATATATATATATATATATATATATATATATATATATATATATATATATATATATATATATGTTGAATGCCACGGAGGAAAAATGAAAATATGAGAATGCCGAGATCTTTCGGTCTACACAACTCTTTACTAAGGTACAAGTAAAGGGTCGTGTAGACAGAAAGATCTCGGCATTTCTCGTCTTTTGATTTTTCCTCTGTGGCATTAACATTATATATATATATATATATATATTATATATATATATATATATATATTATATCCTAAGAAGATGGAGGAACAGATCAAGATGCACCTCATCAGGGGAATCGTAGGGAGAGGCATCGAATTCCAGTACACTTCTTTTGCTCACGCGTCACGACTCGTAGTCGCATTCCCAAGACTAGCATAGAATATACAAAAGCAAATATTAACACCAAGAATTGCATGATCCACACAAAATATAATACAAAAAATCCACTCATCATCGGATCATCATTAAAACCGAGGAGGTTAGGCCTAATAAAGTGAGATTAGGTTCTTGTAGGGATGTGAGTTTCAGAAAAGGCAGTAGCATATCAAGCCCCGAACAATCATATATTATAGGTCATTTGCATAATGAAAACGACCTAACTATCATGGAGTCTGTTATTATAAAAAGTTTTTTTTCCTCTTGAATTGAATAAGGAATTTAGGCCAGAGGCCAAGCACTGGGACCTATGAGGTCATTCAGCGCTGAAACGGAAGCTGTCAGTAAAAGGGTTGATAGGTGTGACAGGAGGAAAACCTCAAAGCAGTTGCACTAAGAAGCAATTGTTAGGAGAGGGTGGAAATACAAGAAGGAAAAAAAGAGAACATGAAAGAAGGTACAATATAAGGAACGAAAGGGGTTGCAACTATTGGGCGAAGGCACGCTCAAAGAACCTTAAGGAATGCCTACAGTGCACTGCATGAGGTGCACTGACGGCACTATCCCCCTACGGGGTTCCTTTTTTTGATAAACAATGCTCCTCTATTCAGTTGTTGATCGCCTAAGGATTGTGATGTTTGACGTCATTCTTTTAGTGACGGCCTTTCTTTTCTTTTGTGAAGATAAGGGACAGAGAGAGAGGCTTTATTATTCTATTGTTTTATATATAATTTCATAGATAGTATTTGTGTTAGCGTTCAGTGTTATTTCGTTTTTCTAGGCGTCTATAATTTAGTTAAAATTTATTTTGTTTGTCTAATGTCATTTAGAATCTTTAAGGTTTTTATACATAATATATATTTTAAGATACTCGCTGATATTTTTGAATTTTAGAAAATATTGTCTAATTTCTAAGAATTATGAAGTGCTTGGCTTTAATGTCCGCATCTGCCTTCATTATTTTAGCCCACAGAACGAGATTGCAAGCCGTGTGACGTAGGCAAATAAATGTAGTACAGTCACTCCACGCAGAATTGGCGTCGTTTCTTAATTCATTGTTCGTTTTGGAAATATTGCCATATGCAGGTCCCAGATTATTTACTTAACAATAAAAATTTCCTTTCAAAGGTGCTATACTTGAAATAAGTTACATTAGAATTAAGTAGATTTATTCAATGTAGCAAAGACAATTATTTTGCAAAGCAAGGAAAATATTTACTGATTCCACGAATTCTAATTTTATTCTCATCTCTAGCTTCGTGACAGCATAAGCCTTTTGAAGTTGGTTTTGCTGCCGTTTGAGTCTTGACCCAACTTATAGTACTGTACTGGGGTGTCGTCATTTCGTCTCCTACAGCCGACAAATAATACATTTGAGCGTCAATATTCTTTAATAGCAATGTGTAAATAAACTAATTTTGTCCTTTGATCAATAAAATCATTTGCACGACACATTTAGTGGGCCTAAATTTGACTTCTGATTTTCACACCTTATTAGCCTAGGTCTATTTTCAATAGTATACTCTCTCGGATACGTAATGTGAATAAATATTTAAATCGACAATATCTATATTAATCTGCTTTATTTGATTATTCCCGTTATTCTTTATTTATTGGCCATGTTCTACTTTTTTTCTTATCCTTTTCATAATTGCGTAACATAATTCATCCAGACCTAGCTAATCAAAGTCAAAAAGCAATCATAAAAAATCAAACGAATATGATTTTTTTTTTCTTTTCTTTTTATCGAATTCCTTGCATATCATCCTATTTCATTCGGACACGTTGGAAAGCTGTGGGAGTCAAAACTGACGAATACATTAAGAAAGGCTTACTATCATAAAAGCTTTCTTGGGTTGATCTTTCCGTAGCTATTCATTTCTTCTAAATAGAAATTAATTAAAATTAGTTTCACATGTGTGGCTAGAGTGCCGCTAGACCTACTACCATAAGCATATTATAAGTAGCTGAAAGGATACGAAATATGAAAAGTGACTTTCTCGTTTAAGTCTATTTCAGATATTGTTTTTTTTTTTTTTTTTTTTTTTACAATAAAAACCTGCTGTTGTAATCAGGGGTTGTTCTCTGACAGCTGCAACAACCATAGAGTGTGTAACACGAGTGTATGCAAATATTTGGGGGAATGAAAGATAAAGTAATTTTGAGCAGAAAATATTTTATAAACATGTATTTTAAGGTTTCGGTTGTCGGTGAAGGGAATTTTAAGATAACCGCTATTATTAGTGGTGCTTTCATGCGATGGAGTTTGTAGCGAGAAGTCGGATCGAGTATCGCCTGAGATGTGGGGGGGAGCGGAGGTGCTGCATAGGAGTGATGGAGAGAAGGGGCCGACGTTCATAAAGTATCTCCCAAATAAATGTACCTATTATTTAGGTTTTGAAAAAAGAAAAAAAAAATGCATGCATCATTAAATCTGTCTCCCTTCTTACCCGTGGTATTCACTGGACACTGATAAAAAAAAGAAAACAAAAAAAGTAAGCCTAAATGAATCTCTCATCCATCAAAGGTAAGTTTGCTTATTCATTAGACACCTATCAAAGATATCAAATGTATTTTTAAAAATCTCTCCCTCTACATCTAAAGTATTCATCAGACACTAGTTCATAGGCGTAGACTTCATCATGATTCCTGGCTCAACAATATCATTACGAGGCACTAGTATTCAAAATTCACACATGAATGTTGCTTAGCAACAGTAGTGTAAATGTTACTTAGCAACAATTTACACTACTGTTTTGTCTTGCTCTCTTGTGGTGTTTCGAGGAGTTCCACCTCTAGGCCCATGTTCTAAACTTTGCCGTTCTTTAAACAATCTGATTCGTCTAAGTAGGATTTTCTTCTTTATATTAAGCACTCTTGATATCTCTCTAACAGGAACTTGCACCGAATGCAATGCAATAATTGTCTCTCGCTCGGCGAGGGATGTTTCTTAGACCGATAAATGACACATGACATCAGATTTCTGCGCAAATAACAACATCGAAAGCAATAGAGTGAGGTAAAAAGTTTTCACACAGTTAGATTATAATTTTTTTTTATCTTTGATAGCATTTTGTGAGTTTCCAATGTTTTCTGTAAAATTTAACAAATGGAATAGTTCAACTACCTTCAACCCAATATTGAAATGATAATGTAAGGACTATGTTTACGTGATACTACTTGGTAATGTATGTCAGTGGTTGTGATATTCGTTTCGTTCACGTCAATTTTGCCATATGGAAAATAGTTTTACGCAATAACATTAAATGATGTTCTAAAGATATCAGTGACTTTTTAACGTCAATACATATGATTTCTTTGAAAAAAAAAAAAAAAGATTAATAAGGCATGTGTGTGTGTGTGTGTGTGTGTGTGTGTGTGTGTGTGTGTGTGTGTGTGTGTGTGGAAATGGTGGGATTTCTTCCATAAAGTTTATGAAACTCAATCATCGCCAGTGTTGCCAACCATCTAAGCGCTATACTTACCCTACCTAGGGACTGAAATTGCCCTACTTTCACTGTCATTATCCTGCGCCTGGCCCTAAGAATAAATATTATTAAATTTGTTGTTCATTCGTTACTTTTTATCTATCATTTATAATTCTATATCCATGCATCGAAACTTCATGTGGGTCAATATATCCAGTCGTTATCTTTTTATTTCTACATTTTCCCCACTGCTGATTTGATAACCAAAATGGCATTCAATAATTCTGGCCCCATTTTTGTTTGGTTTCTATCAGCTAAAAAAAAAAAAACTTTCCGTTTCAGCATTTGAATAGTGAACACTAATTTGGCTAACCTAATTAATTTTTAAATACAGGCACATCATAAAAACTTGCTATGAAAACACAAAATTAATTGTTAGGTTTCGTCTTAAGGTCTTTAGTTTCCATCTCATCAAAGTAAAGAGGCAACTTTCGCCATTCCTCTTCAGTGTCACTGTCGTCACTATTGAACACTGATCGAGAATCCGAGATACACGATTCATAGTTAAATTCCGAACATTGGTTGCAGCGTTTGCTTTGACACACCGAAATGAAAACAGATAAGAATACAAATTATTTTTTGCTATATATCTTTCGCACACACAAAATTTAAATAATATAAATTAAAATAAAATACAAGACAAACATCTTGAAATTACCCTATATTTTGCTTGGATTTCGTGCCATTACCCCGTTACACTACGGACCCAGATTTGAGGCTGAATTACCCTATGCATAGGGTAATTATCCCACGATTGGCAACACTGAATTTCATCGCCCGAATTGGCGGACCGTCTATGATAGTAATTCTAACATATGAGAGAGAGAGAGAGAGAGAGAGAGAGAGAGAGAGAGAGAGAGAGAGAGAGAGAGAGTTCGTGGCCTTTCAAATGAAATGTCGGCCGTGTGTTGGATAATCCTGAAAAAGAAATGATCGTTTAGCCTACAGATGTTAGAGAGGACTCGGCAAAGATTGTTGTGCGTGAGAGCGAGGGGAAAGGGCGGGGGGGGCTGCAGCGGAGAAAGGTTTCTTTCAAAGGCTGGACGTACCGGGTCACTCTCGGGAAACGTTTGTCTCACTCATATTGTTTGTTTGTTGGTGGTTTTATGTTGCATGCAACCAGTGGTTATTCAGCAACAGGACCAAGAGCTTTACGTGACTTCCGAAACAACGTCGAGAGTGAACTTCTATCACCAAAAATACACACCTCTAACCCCTCAATGGAATGCCCGAGAAACAAACTCGCGGCCATCGAGGTGGCAGGTCAAGACCATACAGATCACGCTACTAAGGCGCTCAGGGGGGAAGCCTGTTGGTATAAGAACGGCATCAAGATCTGCGCCAAAGGTACAATGTGTGACCTGGTACCTATGATGTGCGGCCACTTATTCTGGTCACCATGTTGGTTTTAACATCATCGTTATAACGAGAAGTTCCTACCATCGTGGCTAACGCCATGTAAATGAATCTATAACTGTTTCTTCTTACATGGAAAAGCTTCCAAGTTGTTATCAAATATCTGAAAATGTTCGCGAATTTGCTGCTTATCACAGCTAAACTGACTGATGATCAAGAGACTTCACGAAAGATGTTTTTTTTTTTTTTTTTTTTTTTTTTTTTTGAAGCATTTTCTACAATTCATATTGCGTGTAGACAATGCAGCTTTCCCAAAATTGAATAAAACAACCATCACTTTACTTTGTGAAATACAAAATGTTGAATAAGAAAATGGCACTTGTTGCACATCAATGGTGGACGCTCGCTACCGGAAAGGAATTCTATCGCCATTCGCACGGTTGTGGGAATAGGTAGTACTGCAAGGAAGCTGCAATGCAATTTACTTGGCAAGTAGGAATGGAATTTTGTGTTGACAAATTATTGTTGTTGTTGTTATTTGAGGGAGTTGCAGAACATTTTTGTAAAGTTTTGTTCGTTATGACACTTGAAGCGTTTCGAGTAATCTCAAACATACGTATTACGTGCTACATGTAAGTTATGGAATAAAACTGCTCGTGATAACCACAAGTTATGATTTGATGCGAAACTATCAATATCAGCCTGTTTTACTTTCTGCCATTTCACTTCAGAATTCGCATGAGATTAAAAGGAAGCAGGGAACAAGCATCTTTTTTTTTTTTTTTTTTTTTTTTTACACCCTCAAACTTTCCAGATACTGCATTTCGAAATCAACCTCTCTAAGATAACTCGACATACCTACCTACAGCACAACTGAAGATTGGAAATTATTTAATAAAAGCGTGATAAAGAAAACCGCGAAGGATTTAATTCAATAATTATCTTTGAAGCAGACGGAAATGTAGTAAAGGTCGACCGCAAATGAGGGAGCACCGTGAAACATCGCTGACGCATCTTTTACTTCAGAGACCACTAGGCTAATACACACAAGAGCATGCTGCTGCGTCACTACTTCCATGTATAAGATCTTACTTTGTGTACTTAGCTGTGAAGTCATGCAAATCTATTCGCCTCCGTGATTGCCATCCTTGTGAACGGGCACAGAAGTCAATGGTTGCGGCGGCGGCGGTGGTGAAGGTCCAAGTTGTTGTCAGAGTCCAGTGTGGATGGGCTGGTAGACAGTTTCCATCGGAGCCATCCTCACCCTGCAGATGAAAAGAGAGAACTAACTTACGCTCCCACGAAATGAATAGATGGTCCGCCATGACCATCGGCATTCAAAGACCATTCTGGAGGGGGAGTAAAGGAAAGGGAACCGATGCTACTACTGAGCGCTCTTGTTCGTTCATGCTCTTTTAATTTTGGCCAGATGCCATGAAGCGAACTTTGATTTTCTCACTTTTTCTTTCTCAAGACTTCCTACTTAACAAAATCATGGATTTTTGTGCGAAGAGTATCCTTGAGGAGACGATTGCTAGCCTACAGTGAAAGACTGCCTGCAACAAAATAAAATAAAAAATAAAAAAAACTTCTTAGGTGGACATAAAACGGTCACCATCCACTTCTTACAGAACAGGACACCTGGTAGCTGCAGCATCGTCGGTTGCCAAGAATAATTTGTTTTATGAAAATCTTGGAGTTTGGACACCCGATGAACGACGTTGGTGAACTAAAGAAAACATAAAATGAAGGCCACGCCAGCAGTATGGGTCTATGAAAAGACAAAATTTGACATTCTAATTCATACTAACTACATTACCTACTTCTTTTTGTGTGATAAGCGGCAACATTCATCTGTCGCGTGTCTACTCCCGGGCGTCAGAAACCCTGTTTGTTTACCCCGGGAATTTACACTGCCCAAAATTCAGAAACTCGGGGCGAAGGAATTCAGACACGTCAAGTTATCATTCTTAGAATATATATATATATATATATATATATATATATATATATATATATATATATATATATATATATATATATATATATGTATATATATATATATATATATATATATATATATTATATGTATATATGTATACATACGACATATATATATATATATATATAATATATTATATATATATATATATATATGGTAGTTTAGTTAATTAATAACAAAATTGTAACCTGAGAGCGTGTTAATAATAATACAAGATAGAGAGAGGGAGGTTTTGATCCCATAATGCAAGCTGTAATATGTGTATGTAATGTAATTGTTGAGAACAATTGGCGACTTCAATCACTTAATTGTTGCAGGCGTAAAACTCAGAGGGTGAGTGCAAGAAGGTACTAAATATGACAGCTAATCGGGCAACGAGAAAAGAAAGGATTGGAAACTGCAGACGAAGCCACACTTGTCGGTATTAATACCTAAAGACGGAGCCACAGGTGCTCTTGGTTGGCATGTTCTGTGTTGCTTGAACTGCGTCTTGAGGTCGTATGCATATTTGTTAATACTGACAAGACATCATGACCTCACCCCGACGTTGAGGGAATCCGCGAGGCGCATGGATGAAAAACGCAAGTAAAGGAATGTCCTTACACTTACACCTTTATTAGGCTATGTAGCATTTCTAAGCCTCAGTTACAAAATATGGCATTGATGAATTGTTGGAAGATAGTGACTGTCATGCTTAAAACTTAGACGTAACGTCCAATTCGTCGAACAGCGATGATGGATGGCATCGTCTTGTTTCTTGACTGAGCGACGCACGAGGTACGTTGCTAGTTGGCTTCCGTTCGTGAAAAACGGATGGCGGTGAAATGGTTTTTGAAGAGAACCAATAAATCGGCGAACGCGAGCTGAGCAAAGAAGAAATATTTTTTGTACGCGAGAAATAAATTATTTAGGGAGCTTATAAAATTATTCTTTTGCCTAATGCCATTGTTTCCATGCTCACTTGCGGCACCGAATCCAACTTGTTGACTTTTGCTCATCGTTGTTTTCCAATTCATAATTTCCATACCCAGAATCAGATATTTAAATAACAATACGGAATCTGGAAATCGGGCTGGTTTATCGATTTTTTTCTTTTGTGTGAACTGGCAGGGCAACTAGCGAGAGCATTATCTCAGGCACAAACGACAATTTTTTTTTTTTTTTTTTTTTTCGAGCTTTGCTCAGACAACGGTCACTTCTGCTACTTTAGAAACTTGCTGACACGACTTGGTCTAGTCTTCGACTGGTTATGGCGCCCAACATCCACTTTAGCTGCCCACTGGCCACTCTGCTGCAACGACGTATCCCTTCCCATCCCCTTTCATGTCGTCTTCCCTCCCCTACACCTGGACTGCAGTGTAGTTGTTGCCTCTTTTGGTCGAGTTCCTCGTGGACTTTTAAGCACAATATCCTTCCTCTCCCCGCCTTTTTTTTACTTTCACTTATTACTGACTCAGCACAATCCGGCGAAAAGTTCCCATTCTTTTATTATACATCGCTCTTCTTTCTCTGTGTCTCTGTACCTTCAGATTGCGCCAAGGCATCTCTTGTAGTTACCTGAACAGTCCCGCCATTTCTGATCTATGTCAGCCTTTCAGACTGGATGAATAAATCGTTACTATATTTCAATGTATGATAAAGATTAAATTAGGCAGCGATTGATTATTGCTTTGTTCTTGTAGCCAGCCAGTTCGTTGTTATGTTTTACCATTAAATTTTTAAGAATAATTACCATCTTTCCGACAGTCGAAGGGGAGGGGGCGATAGGGGGCCGCTACTCTCTTTCTCTCTCTCTCTTTTTCTCTCTCGATATTCCTCACTTCAGATAACATCAATGAAGACATAAGTACAATACACTTCTGTGAATGCCTCTTGTATGGAGACAGCGAATAAATTAAATTGACAAAGAACTCGCTTCGAAATAATTCTCTTGATGCTAGTTTGCAATCCCAAATTCCCAAGGGTAACTCTCAAAGCACAACAAACTTGGCTCAGTTTAGTGCTGTTACATACTGAATGTGTGAACGCTGATTTTGTGAAATCCTTTATATATATATATATATATATATATATATATATATATATATATGTATATATATATATATATATATATATATATATATATATATATATATATATATATATAACAGGTCGAAGAGGTAAAGGTGTCTCAGCGTACATAATTTATTGCCGACGTTTCACATCGCTTCGATGTATTTTCAAGGCTGGGGAATTGATAAGAATACAAAAATACAAGACTTGTCACTAATAAAACACGGTATAATATTTAAAATTGGACACTAAAACATTAAAACATTTAAAATGTAAAAATTACTGTACAACAAAACACTAGGTTGGAGAGACAACCTGCAACAGTAAAGTTAAAAAGTGACTGAAGGACAGAGCGGGAAAAAAGAAAAGAAACACACACACACACACAACCTTACAAAAGACGATAGACAGAACTAAAGTAAACAACCAAGTAGTTAGGCTATGAACAACTGAACTGACGAGGACTGGGCATTTAAATTCGGTACATTGGTTTTGATTAAAATGGATTCCGGTAATAACAACTCATCATCTTTATTGGCTGACCCAATTATTTTAAAAATCGTCGATGTCCAAGCGGGAGCGACAGGTAATAGAGTGATTACGGATGTTAGATAGCTCTGAATTGGATAGTTTGCATCCTATTCGGAAACTGACTCCTTTGTGGACGCAAAAACGGACTTGTAGCCGCCTCTTCGTGCATCCAAATGTCCAACAGTCTATAAGTCCCAGATGTAATCGGGGTACTTATGTTGGATAAATATAATCATACAAATACTGGTGAAAAAGAAAACACTTATGAAATTTATTAATTATTAAATACAAAAATTTATTATCAAATTCAAAATTTATAAGTGAAATTCACAATCTCAGGGAAATTAACTATTACTTGAAAAAAAGCAAAGTTTAATTAATTCTTGAATTAATTAAGTAAAATTAAATCAAAATTAATTTATCACAAAATTCAAGAAAATTAATTCAATCAATATTCAAAAGTGTTAGGCAATAATTAAAATTTGGAAATTAATTCACAAGTGCTAAACAACAATTAAAAAGGATTCTAAGTAAATGCAAATTAAATCACAAGTGTTAAATTCAATTAAATGTGCAATGATTAACTAATGAAAACAACTAAGTTAATCAAATTGTGAATGCAAATTAAAACACAGAAAAAGGTCTAAAATACCAAAATTGCAAAGAACACCAATCACACAGAATATGAAATAAAAACACTTCAATAAGAAAAACTAAAACAAACACAAAACACAAAAATTTGCAATGTGTTAAAACTGAAATCGTTTCACTCAAGCCACTGTAACTATTAGTTGCAACTAATAAAAATACACTTTACCTTGGTACCAATTTTCTTTCTGCTGCAGCTTGTTTCACAATTTCACCACACAATATTTCTCAAATGAAAATAAAAGATACCGTTACACACTTGTACAATGTTTGTTCAGATTCCACAAAAAGCACTAAATGATACTAAATAACTAAGAAATCTCAAATCTGAAATCTACAAGTTACGAGTGACCAATTTCGTTACGTTAATATGAAGTATGGAGAGAGAGAGAGAGAGAGAGAGAGAGAGAGAGAGAGAGAGAGAGAGAGATGTCTGAACGCCAGGGATTCAAAGTCTGTAATGTCTGCTTTCATTTCGCACGGGAGTTGGACAGTGGATTTCACACAAAACGTTTTGGGCATGAGAAAGATGATTCAATCTTTCTAGAAGCTTCTAATGTGATGTAACTTAACAGAAAAATCATGAAATCTACATGTGGTTTCGGCAAAGATGTACATGTATGAAACAAGTCATGTACATACGAGTCATGTATATATTATGCTCAACAAAGACTTACTCAATCGAAGCAAAAGTCCCTATCAAACGTGATGACAGATTTGGAAAACACAACGGAGATCTTGAGATCTCTTAACTCGAGGCGTTGACATAATAGGGAAACGACTCTAGCTTCAAACAGACAAAGATAATCTCTCTTTCACATTTTGTGTTATATTAACTTTTACATTATGTTATGTGAAATCCGAACAAACATTTTAGACATCCTATAACTCCAAGCTAGCTAAGGAATCTGAAAAATGTTGCAAAACATTTTTCTATTCTAACATTTCATACAGTCTAGGAGAAGATATATGCATTTTGAAAGTAGCAACATATAATATAACTCCCCCAAGTAGACTGGTTATCACAGTGTTGAATCCAACAATTCGCAAAGGGATAAATATTTAATCAGCAACTACATTGTTTTTACCACTAATGTGCTGCATTCTTAAGTTATACTGTTGCAAGCACAAAGACCACCTGGTCAGTCTTTGATTATGATTTTTCTTTTGCTGGATTAATGATAGTGGATTGTGTTCAAACAACACTAAAATTTCTTCATTCCTAGGTCTGTTCACATACACTTCAAATTTTTTCAATGCTGTGATTAAGGCTAAAGTTTCCTTCTCGATTGTCGAGCATACTTTCTGATGTTTTTTAAATTTTGAAGACATGAAGCACACAGGGTGGCAGATGTTATTTTCATCTTCTTGAAGTAGAACAGCTCCAATGCCACAGTCAGAAGCATCAACTTGTATCACAAATTCCTTGTTGAAGTCTGGAGCTTGAAGTACTGGTCTTAAAGTTAAAATGGCTTTTACCTTCTCAAAGAATTCTTGACACTCTGGAGTCCAAACAAACTTAGCTTTGGAACTAGTTAAGTCTGTCAAGGGAGCTACTACAGCTGAGACATTTGGGCAGAAACAACGACAGAATCCAGCCATGCCTAAAACTCTCTGTAGCTGTTTCCTGGTGGTAGGTGGGATAGCCTTACGGATACCTTCTACATTAGCATTTACTGGAGTAAGAAGGCCTTTCCCAATTTCAAACCCAAGATACTGAACAGTGCCTTTCCAAACTCACTCTTCTCTAGGTTGACTGTTAGTCCTGCTTCTTGTAGTTTCTTGAAAACTTTCCTCAGCATTTTCAGATGTTCTTCCCACATTGTAGAGTAAATCACTATGTCATCCAAGTATACACCTACTCCTTCTATCGATCCAAGCAGATTATCAATCACTCGGAATGTTGCAGGTGCATTCATCAGACCAAATGGCAGAACAGTATACTGATACAGTCCAAATGGAGTAATAAAAGTAATAAAAGCTGACAGCAACTTCGCATTCTCATCTAAGGGAATTTGATAATATCCTTTCAACAAGACTATCTTGGAAACAAACTTGGCTTGCCCAATATTATTAAGTAACTGATCTGTAAGAGGCAAAGGATAATTGTCAGCCACAGTGATGGAATTAAGTTTCCTATAATAAGTACACATTCTAAATGAACCATCTGGTTTTTTTCACTAACACACATGGAGAACTGAAGTGACTTGAACTGGGTTCTGCTAATCCATGTTGCAGCAAATACTCAACTTCTTTCTTCAAAAAATCTTGATGATAAGGTGATAAACGATAGCCTCTTTGCTTGAATGGTTTTCCATCTTCTTGAATCTTTAGCTCATGCTTGGTCAGATCAGTACGCCTAGGTACATCTGCAAAAATTTCTGGGAAACTACTAATTACTTCACTTAAGTCTTCACCTTGTTCAACACTCAGATGTTTCAACTTATCCTCCAAATTTGCCAAAATTGAAGAATTATTTATCTTCCTTTCAGCCCCCAATTCATAGCCATCATCGTCTTCTGTAGATGAAGTTGTTTGTGTTATTGACACAGTTTCAGTTTAGTTTCTGAGAAATAAGGTTTCAAGAGGTTCACATGTATCTTCCCTTGTCTTCTTCTTCTTTCTGGTGTTTCAATCACATAAGTTCTATCACTCAACTTCTCAATTTTCTTGTAAGGACCTTGAAATTTATTAGTGAGAGGAAATCTCTTGACAGGTAAGAACACTAACACTTGTTGACCAACACAAAAACTTCTTAGCTTAGTCTTAGCAACATATTTACTTTTCATTTTCTCTTGACTCACTTTCAAGTTTTCTAAAGAGAATTTTCTAATCTCTTTCAATCTTTTCCTTAAGTTCTTCACATACTCTCCTTGGATTTCCTCTTGGTTTCCTTCCCAGTTTTCTGCAAGAATCTTCAACGGTCCTCTAATTTCACTACCATAAATCATTTCATTAGGTGAACATTCCATACTTTCTTGATAAGCACTCCTAACTTCAAACTACATTAATGGTAAACCAACATCCCATTCTCTTCCTGACTCAGAACAATACTTTGTCAGCTTACTTTTCAATGTCTGGTGGAACCTTTCTAAGGCACCTTGAGTCTCTGGATGATAGGCAGTGGATAATTGTTGTTTCACTCCTAACAAATTCATCACATCCTGGAATAACTTTGAAGTAAAGTTTGTTCCTCTATCACTTTGTACTATTTCTGGTATACCAACTTTGAGAAAAACTCCAAAAGTTTTCCAGCAACTATATTGTCAGATATCTTTCTAACAGGGATCGCCTCTGGATATGTTGTCCCAGGACACATTAATGTTAACAAATATTTACTAATTTCCTTTCTTTGTCTTCAGCAGCGGTCCAACCATGTCTATAATCACTTTGCTAAAGGGTTCTCCTCTAACTTCTATAGGTTGTAGGGGGGCTTTCTGGATGGTTTCATTCAGTTTTCCAACTATCTGGCAGGTATGACATTCACGACAAAACCTGCTAACATCTTTGTGAAGTCCAGGCCAGAAAAAATATCTCATGATCCTCTCCACAGTCTTCCTGATTCCCATATGTCCAGACTCATGAGCTACTGCTACCACTTGCTTCCTCAATGGATATGGAATCAAAATTTGATGATATTCGCCCCATACAGCATCTCCTGGTATATCTGTAGGTCTATACTTCCTCATCAGCAAACCTTCCTTCAGATAATAACAGGCAGGAGTTTGTTGCATCAGCTAACGATGCACCCTTCTTCTGCAAGTCCATTAGCTTCTCTCTTGTCACTTGATCAACTTCAATGGTTGAATTCTCAATATTTGCTAACTCAGCTACTGTAGTTTCACTACTGTCTTCAGGAACAATTTGACTACTCGGAGTCTCTTCAGGAACAACAGGTTCTTCTTCTTCTTTGTCGTCGTCATCTTCATCATCTTGGGAAATCTCTTCTTGGTCAGCACCAGGGGAAACATCACTTCCCTGGAACAATTCTTCTAAGCACAAAGATCCTTCACTTGATCCTTCTTGGGTGTGTAAATCCTCAGTTTCTTCACTTGCAGTCGTAGTCCTCTTCATACTTCTGGTAGTTATTCTTCTCCAGCTCTACCGTAGAACTAATCCTCAACGGTTTGTCTGTCACTACAGGACAAGGATTAAATGGCACAACTCCAACTTCATTCCCCAACAGAACATGTACACCTTCCACAGCCAGTGAGTCCTTTACAGAAAAATCAACATTCCCTGTCACCAATTCACACGACAGGTGTAAGCAGCATATAGGAGTTACTTCCTCACCTCCTATACCCTTCAAAATAGCTGAATCTCCTGTGAGACTCTTCTCCAACTGAGGGTGAGCACCACGTACTACCCCACTATGGTTACTCCCTGTATCACGTAATATCTTGACTGGTTACTGCACACTCCCTCCTTGAGTTGATAGCATACCCTCATAGATATATGGCTTAAAAGCCTCCACACTGTTAAGCCACTCATTGCTTGAGGTTACATTTCCACTGGTTGCTAAACATTCAGCTTGTTTAGTTTCAATCTTCTATGGAGTTTGATTCTTTCCCACGTTGCTCTTCGTAGTTTGCTTCACATGCTTATCTTTCACTACTTGACCAACTGGCTTTGACAGCTTTTGATGTCGGTAACACTCTTGACTGAAGTGTCCTGCTCTTCCACACTTGAAACAGACAACTTCAGGTTTCTGTAACTGTCTTGAAAAATTAGATGAGGATATCACATAGTTTGATGAGGTGTATTACCTTGTGTACACTTGGTAGTATCACTTGTAGGTTTCCCATTAAATTTGTTCCTGATATTTGAATGAGACTTAAAACCTGGCCGTTGTTGATTTTGGTACTTGACATTATAATTGCGCTTGCTACTAATTATATTGTAATCTTCACTCAGAGTAGCAGCTTTGTCAAGTTTCTTAACCTTTCTCTCTCTCTCAGATAGGTTCTTATATGTTCAGGAATTCCCTTATGGCACTGTTCAAAAACAAGTAATTCTTCTAACTCATCAAAAGTGTTAACTTTAGCAGCTTCTAACCAACGTTTAAAACACCTCCTCACTTTGTACGCATAATCTAAGAATATTCCCTTCTCATCTTTTCTTAAATTTCTGAATCTTTCATTGTAGTACTCTGGGGTCATCTGGTAAACTTGTAGAGCATTGTAGTTTTTATACCGTTCAGCTGTTAAGGCTAAATAAGTACTTCTTCCTTTACCAATTAAGACACTTTGTAACAAAATTGACCATTTATCTTTTGGCCATCCCATACCTGAAGCCACTGTCTCAAAGTAGTCAAAGAAATCGTTTGGAACTTCTTCACTAAACTTAGGGATTAACTTCTGTACTCTTATACATCAAATACAGGGTCTTGATTACTTTGATTAGGGTTAGATGGTGTCACAGGTAAATTAGATCTAGCTCTTATTAATTCCATCTCCCTTTCATGTCTTGCAACTTCTCTTTCCTCTTAATCTTTCTCTTTCCTCTTCTGCTGCTTTTTCTTCTTTTCTTTCTCTTCTTTCTCTTATCTCCCTGTCTTCTCTTTCTCTTTCAGCTTGCATTTTTAGCTTAATCAAAGTTTCTTCTGCTTCAATAAGTCTAAGCTCTTTCTGCATCACTTTTCTCTTTCTTATCTTCTTGCTTATTTATAAGATATGCACATGCTACATTCACAACTCTTGAGCTAATTCTAACTCATCTTCATCAGTTATTCTACCAGAGTCTATCAATGTTTCCATGGCAATACATCTTATTTGTGCCTTTACCATATTTGTAGACACATAACCACCACATGCCACTGCTAAAGTGCTCCACTGTGCCTTAGAGTGGTTTCAGATAATACTTGGATGGAAGGGGGTGCTAAAAATTCCTGAACATTGAACTGAGCCCTTTTCGCTAAGCTATCAACTGACAACTCAACACAATAAATGCAAAAACAAACAGCTAAATGGTCACTCTCCTAACAAAATATATCCCTAACACCACCAGCATAAACTAGAGTGATAATGTGACCTGCTTTCCCGGGTCTCTGGACACCATTTATACCTATGACGAAGTTCCAAGTATCTAGTTACTGAACTTAGCAATAATAAAATAGTTACCTCACAACGGTCAGACACCTGAACCTTCATCACAGATAAAACACGGCTGAATATTCTAAAGGCAACAGTGATCCCTTAAACGTTTATAAATCAGACTAAGTTCATTAAAACAGGTGTGAGGTAATTTTATATGGAATTAAATTAATTAAAGGGCATCACTCCATCAACAACTTTTAAAAGTCTAATTATTTCCCTGGATCTATCTGCCTAAACAAAATTGAATATACTGGTGAAAAAAATAAAACACTTATAACAATTTTCAATGGAAATATTTATGATCAAACTCAAAATTCATAAATGAAATTCACAATCTCAGGGAAATTTACTATATTATTTGAAAACAACACAAAATTTAATTAATTAATGAATTAATTATTAAGGGAAATTAAATCAAAGTTACTTTATCACAAAAATCAAGAAAATTAATTAATCAATTAAAATTCAAAGTTTTAGGTAATAATTAAAATTTGGAAATTAATTCACAAGTGTTAAACAACAATAAAACTTGAAAAGAATTCTAAGTAAATGCAGAGTGATTCACAAGTGTTAAACTCGATTAAATTTGTAATGATTAATTAATGAAAACATTCAAGTTAATCAAATTGTGAACATAAATGTATATACAGAAAAATGTGGAAAACACCAAAATTACAAAAACACAATCCGCCTGTTACATACTTTTACAGCGTCTGTTCAGGTCCCACAAATAAGCACTAAGCCATATTAGATAAATTTAGGGAGTCTCAAATCTAAAATTTATGAGTGACCAACCACTACGTATAAAATCTTTATGTTTATGTGAAATCAAAATTCTCTCATACATAAGTCTGAATTACATAACCTCTCTTCATGTGGAAACTTAGGAATGGACCTCGTCTGAAACACAGAACAAAACGTTTTGGGTCCAGGTCTCTTTGCTAAATCGTTATAATTCTCTTTTAAAATGATAAATAGAGAGAAATTGGGATTACAACTATAAATAACATTTATTATTACATGATTTAAAACAATGAAAGTCCCTTAAAATGAAAGGAATAATTATTCAAACTGAGAACAAAAGTGATGTCACTTCCCACAGATGGCGTATTCTTATATAGAATGTTCTAGAACGATCTTACAAAAGATGATGCAGTCTTCACATGATTTTACAAGTAAGACAAATGAACAGTACTGGTTTGTTACCGATTGCACATACTTGATTGACAGGTTTCCAAAACAAAACAGAGACCTCGAGCTCCTGTTATCTCGAGTGATGACAGCAATTTCCTGCTTCAAACGGACAATGCTAATTTCTCTCTCTTTTCATATTCTACGTTATTCTTAACTTTTGAACTATGTTTATGTGAGTCCTGGACACACATTATTAGAACATGCTAACTCTAAGCAAAAATAATACTGAATCTGAAAACACTGCAAACACTTTTACAACATTTCATAGTCACTGAGGTGAAGATAGGCATTGCGGAAGCAACAGCTTAAGAATATATACATATGTATGTGTGCTTGTGTGTGTGTGTGTGTGTGCATAGTTCAGTACTATTGTTTAAAATACATTTTTCTTTTCTGTACATAAAATAAAAGTTGTATAAATTCAAAATTTTTTGTACAAAAGAGTTGAAAATTGTACTCTCACTTGGCTACTTAACCGTAGGTCTAAGAGCCTATTCTGCTTTAATAGATCATAGACCTGCTGTATAGCAGAATGCAATATATATATATATATATATATATATATATATATATATATATATACATATTACATCTTTCTGTAATTTTCCAACTAATTTAATCATAAGCTTTATTTCGCTTTGCTACGACGTTCAATAAACTCACCCCAGAACTTATCTCCCAACATAGCTGCCATGCTTCCCTCTCAGCGTCTAGTTGAAAATGAAGTAAATCTTGAGATCACAACATATACATGGAGGTTTCAGGCCACCTGAATTAAAGCCCGCCACTAACGTTCAGTTATGCCTGCACAGTTATAACTCCACAGTTGGACTGTATAACTGAATGTTATTGTGGACAACCTGCACAGTTTTTCTGGCCTGCGCATTGCAACATTAATGTGGTGGATGCAATTTTTTGGCTCAGTTCATTGTCCGTCCACGGACAAACATGTACCACAGCAAAGACCAGCTAGCTTTGCAGCTAAGCCCCGCCTACTGACTGCGTCACGGCCATTCCTTGAAACTGTTTGGTTTGAAATAGTTTCGAGAAGTTAGCTAATCTATGGTTCTTATCATCATTTATTTTGCAATGGTATTTTGTAGAGCTAAAATACGTTTTGCTGATTATCAAATGGAAACGTTACATTATCCCGTGAAATAAATTCATAATACACGGCTCCACAAAAATTGTAAAAAAAAAAAAAAAACAGGAAAATATAAATGAAGTCAGAAGTGTTTCGAGAAGTTAGCTAATCTATGGTTCTTATCATCATTTATTTTGCAATGGTATTTTGTAGAGCTAAAATACGTTTTGCTGATTATCAAATGGAAACGTTACATTATCCCGTGAAATAAATTCATAATACACGGCTCCACAAAAATTGTAAAAAAAAAAAACAAACAGGAAAATATAAATGAAGTCAGAAGTGTTACGCGGTCTGCAATGTTGTTTTGTAAATGAGGTTCACCTGAATATGGTGGTGACACTGGGATTGTCAGCGTTCGAATCGGTTCACTTGAATCACTGGACAATGTTAATTACCTTCTGACATTGTCAAGCGTGTTCGCCATTCTAAATTTAAACACAAAGGCTTTCTCAGAGTTATGCAGAGGGTATTTCATATTGATTTCAGGAATTTTACTACATTTTAATAGTCTTAAGATCGACTTCATTAGAATGGTTTACATATTTGGAGGGATGAAAAGTAGTGATTGCCCTTTGCAAAACCAGGATATACCTTTGTTTAACAAACAGTGCCAGTGTAATAGCCTATACACTACATATTAGATATAAATTGTTGAGAATTTTCTTAAGGATATAATTTTCTTTCGAAATAACAGGATTATAAAAAATAACGTAGACCCATAAGGTCCTCAGTCTTTTTGTCGGTTTACGCAGCTTGTGACGTTTGTATTTTAGGCCTATCTATATTCAGCCGTTTTATTGTGGTTCTTGTTGTGGTTATTCTCGTTTTTGCTACTGCTGTTATGTTGCTTGTAGTATCTTCGAAAAGTTTTCATATAGTATCATAGCATTGGAGAATAAACATAGATCTATTCATGTAATGCTGGTGTAAAGAATTATCTGCCTAGACTCTTGTTAACTGAAATTTAGTCATTTGTTTTAATTAAAATTAATCCAGAACTTTATGAATATAGTCTATACTAGAATATTCTCCTAACACACACACACACACACACACACACAGAAGAGAGAGAGAGAGAGAGAGAGAGAGAGAGAGAGAGAGAGATTCTTATGTGTCCTTGTTCAACAGGGTATTCAACAAGAACGCCCTCAAAACCAAATGATTCATGGGCTACTCGCAGACAGGTTTGGATCATCTCATACATAACTTTTCAGTATCATGTATATTTTCTTATTTCGTTAAGTGTCTTATGATGTCTTTCTCTTATACTTACTCATCACAGTAATATAATTTGTTATCCCTTTAGTAAATATATATTTTCAATATAGTTAATTGAGTCTTGAGAGCAGTTTGATAGTTGAGTGTGAGGCTGAGACAGTCCTAAGATTGATGTGTGTGTGCCATCGACTACACAGCCACAAGTTTTACTTTTATTCTCTGTGGTATAAGTTACTATGGCCATCCACGCATGTATGTGCTTTTGCTTATACGTGCACATTCCACTTTATGCATATGCAAATAAAACGTGGAGTTGAAACTACTATATTAATTAAAAGCTACTCTACTTCCGACAGATACAGGTAAGAAACTATTTGCAATAAGAAATTTATGTGCAGGCCCTTGCCCTGTCATTGTCTCAATATATAAGAATTTAATGTGTGTGCCTATGTATTGACATTGCTTCAAAATATAAGAATTTGACGTGTAGGCCTATGCCCTGTCATTGCCTCAAAACAAGAAATTGACGAGTAGGCCTACGCCTGTCATTGCCTCAAAATATAAGAATTTTATGTGTAGGCCTATGTATTGACATTGCTTCAAAATATACGAATTTGACGTGTAGGCCTATGCCCTGGCATTGCCCCAAAACATAGGAAATTGGCAAGTAAGCCTATGCCCTGTCATTGCCTCAAAACATAAGAAATTGATGAGTAGGCCTATGCCCTGTCATTGCCTCAAAATATAAGAAACTGACGTGTAGGCCTAATCTCTCAATGAAATTAACATTTAACATGGAAGATTATGATGAATTAATACCCTACCATCGGAACTGGCTTCATACGTCTGTGCTTCATTTCAATTAATATGGTCTATGTCGTTTCGCTTATGCAGGCCAACACCAATAAAAAAAAGCAAGGTGTGTGTGTATTTAGGCTGTGTATGGTGTAAAAAAAAGATGCACAGACAAAATAATCCAAGATCTTCATAATGATATATATCTTTTATCGGAGATATCAGTTGCATACTTCACAATTCCGGGAACTCAAATCTGTGGTGTCAGGATAAATGGACGAAACTCAACATCACCGAACGGAATCAAATCTCTACTGGTAATCATTTGGTTTTGGACTGTTAACTATAGCAGATTCACATCAACCGTGCATCTGATGTCTAGGCTGTCCCTTACGACGGTCCTGATTGGCTGGTGATAAGCTAATCACAGGGCTGGAAATTCAATCGCTCGAGAGAGTTCACATAGGCAGGATGTATGTTCAACATCTCCTGAGGGATTGCGTTTTCAAAAGTATACCTCAGGAGAGGTGGAACGTACATCCTGCCTATGTAAACTCTCTCGAGAGACTGAGAATTTCCAGCCTCGTGATTGGCTTATTAACAGCTAGTCAGGAGCGTCGTAAGGGACTGGTCTAGACATCAGATGCACGGTTGATGTGAATTTACTATAGTGTGACGTCATTCACCTTTCGAGAGCTAGCCAATCACAAGAGCGTGCAGTGGGCGGGGCTTAGCTGCAAAGTAGCTGGACTCTGCTATAATCAAGAACATTGAGCTGGGTTTTGATTAGAAAAGTATTTATACCTAAATCGATGATATATTGAATTTACTTGTTTTTAATAATTGATACGGAAGTCAGAATAATATATATTTATAATTTTGCTATTTTTCCACAGGAAAAATAGTAGTGTATAATGAAAGCTGAAAGCGGCAGCATCAATCCTGAATGTCTTGTAGATTTCATCGAAACCTTCAATATGAATGAGACTTTGTTTTGGCAGGTATAATGCAAAGGCTATCCTATCTTAACAGATTAAGCTATGTATGTTTATTCCTGGTTATAAACTATATATGCAAGCCAGTTTTTCAATGAGAATGAATATTATGACAAAATAATGTATAGCAAGAATAGGCCTATATGCGTCTATCATGATTACGCATCGTGTATGTAATTCGTTTTTTAAAGGAGAACAAAATAATATTCTACTTTCTGATGAAACACAATCAAACAATACTGGACTACATATGTTTTTCCATTGCTTACATCTCACGGACGTTCCCTTTGAAATGAAATTAGACTAATCAACACTGATGAAACACAGGAAGACAGTAGTAAACTAAGGATTTTCATTTATTGTAACACGTCATGAGAAAGTCAATCTTTAAACGAAAACAAATCAACATTAACACTTTTGATGAAATATAAAAAAATATAAAGCCTAAATGTGTCAACTTTGAAACGAAAGCAAACGATTACGAACTTCATTATCTTTCCATGGAACTCTTCTTAAAACTCTTCATAAAATTATCAAGAAACATTATGAAAGTCCTTAGGGCCAAATTTATACTCTTAACAAATTCACATGGGAGTATTTAATTCCTTTTTATCAACAACTATGTCACTTTACGTCTTACTTAACGTTTATGAATTTCTCTTTTGACGTCAGCAAGTCAGTTACAGCCAAAGCACCGTGTGTTGACGCCGTGGCTGCTGCGGAGGACTGAGAAAACGGCCTGTCTCGTAAGTGGCGAAGATTTGCCTGCACAGTCCGACTGCGCAGTTATACCCGTGCAGGCATAAATGAACGTTAGTGGCGGGCTTAAACGGAAGCCACGCTGCCACGGACCTGGCTGGCACAGTAGCAGGTTGTGAGTTGGTCGGAGAGGCCGATGGACTTCCAAGAGTTTTTGTTAGGTGGGTCTGTGTTATCAAAATACATATTTTGTGGTTATTTATTTTTTGTGAAGCTTCTTTACCATTTTCTGTTTCGGTCTTGGGATGACGAGAGAAGTTTTTGTTTAAAATAAGTTACTGGAACCGTAGTGAAATATATTAGATTAACGACCAAGTGCTGGAACCTATAAGGATAAGGTCATTCAGCGCTAAGAATAATACTGGGAGGTGGAAAGTAAGGTGGAAGGAAGAAGGAGGTATAATAAAAGGAACGCAAAGGGTTGCAGCTCCCTAGGGACTGAAGGGAAGCTGCAAAGAACCTTAGTAATACCTACAGTGCACCATGTAAGGTGCATTGAGGGCACTAAACACCCGCCCCCCCCCCCCCCTACGGACCTTAATTTCATGTAGACACTATAATCATATAATTGTTTAGTAAGATGCTACGGGAAATTTCTTTTATACTGAAGTAGTTTTTAAAAATATGTTCATTACTATTACCACTCCTATGAGAACATTATGATGACCGAATTAGTGTAGCTCCTGCCATCTATCACCTCTCAAATGTAGTCAATGAATTATATATTTAATTGATCATGTTTTAATCACACTAGCCACTGATACTCATGAACCTTACCTAACACTTTGGGTGACAAATATGCTTGCCACGAATGAAACCCTACCTGGCATACTTCCAAAGTTATGTTTTTCTAAGTGGGAAATTGTTTTTCAGTTTAGATTCTAAGTATGAACTTGACCTTGACCTCAGTGAGTGCAGATCTGGATCATTAGTGGATTAAGCATACTACATATGAACTCCTCTCCTCTCTCTCTCTCTCTCTCTCTCTCTCTCTCTCTCTTATATGGTTATAAAAATGATGACCAAAGTACTTTAATGTCCGTTGGCCTCAAATGAGCTTTATTATGACTTTGACATCATTTTGGTAGTTGGTATCATGAAGCCAGAGACTTCAAATATGATTGCCCAAACTCTTTGTGACCTTTCACCTGACTGAATGTCAAAAGTGACATTCTAGTCTATCAAGAAATGTAACCTGTTATTCCCAGTCACAACTCCCACCTTC
>NC_061087.1:54402339-54432339 GCF_015104395.2 Macrobrachium nipponense
ACTGGATGGAGTTCCTCACTAAATGAACATGGTCTTTATCTACTGACCCCTTTTAAACTTACTGGGAGAATTTTTATCATTAACCGACCACTCATTATTAATCCCATATCTGGCTAGTATACTATCAAAACCCCCATAATGTTTATACAGCAAAATCCCTGTAGTGTTTATACAGCTAACCTCCATCAAATATAATGTTGAATATCCCTTCTATCTTATGTATCTCAAGAAAATTCGACCTCCTCTCTATAATAGAAATCCTATGCAAAGGTACCATAAAAACCACTTAATCCCGATTACAAGTTTCTCTTGTAAAAAAAAAAATAATTTAACTTTTTCCCCATTACAAAATGCAGTTTGTATCACCCACACAAATTGCTGCCGCAGCATAATAAGTATCATTCCCCGAATGACCCCTTAAAATTCTTCACCACGGAATGTCACCATCTAGAATTCCTGAAAGCAGTGCAAACCTGTGAGTAATCAACTCCAAAAAAAATATCAACAATTGGTCTCATCCGCGACACCACAGCATTGTCAGCACCAAACAACCCGTTCATTCAACATGTCATCAAATCACACCATTGACTTATCTAGTCAGACTCATAGACTCCGAAATCATCATTCCTCAAATTGGCCCCAAATCCTCCTTTAACCCTCGCTGGGAATCCCCAGTAAATTTCCACTAATACCACAGAACCACATTAAACCTCAAAATTATCCTCAGGACATCCTCATTGTTACCACGAGGGTACCCAAAATTATCATAAAAAAATCCTCTATTATATAACCACCAATATAAAATATACCAGCCATTTAACACTGCCAAATATACCCAAAGTAAACCATTTTTGGTACTGCCATATGTATATAACACCCAAGAAATCGTTTCGTCAGGATATAAACCACAATCCCCGAATCATTGACCACAGACCGCCAAATATACATTATGACTGGTGAATAGAACCTCATATCACACACCGTCTTACCTGGGAAACCGTAAAACCACCATGCACCAGTACCACCCTCCAAAAGCCATAATACCACTAAGAACCACAGTCATTGGCTCATAAAACCACAGATCACCACCAAAATTCATCACCAAAATAACCCACAAAAATTGTCCCCAATAAAGGAACACCACCAGGAATCACCAAATAACCAAAAATCACCACCAGGTATCACTAAATCACAAAAATCATCACCATAAGAATTCCTTATAATATTTTTCAACTCCACGGTATTTTCCCACATGTTTCACCCCATTTTTCAATATTACAATAATTACACCAGGTTTTTACGCCAAATCACTGCAGTTGCGCATAATAAGAAAATAGTATAAAAGTAAAAGAAAAACAAATGTTATATGAGACTGATTAATCACATTTCGTCATCCATTTGCAAAATCTAGAGAGAAAAAAATGCAACTGCGCATTAACCATTTTATCATTTTCCCGTCTTCTTCATCTTTGATATGTCAATTTCGGCCGACCTGTCGTTTCATCTAAGACTACAAATCTGTATCCTTTCTTTGCTTCAATAGCTCAAAAAGGACCCTCAAACTTTGGACCTAACTTGTAATTTAGTTCATTTCTCACATTGATTTTTAGGAATACATTATCTCCGATAGCAATTTTAGCATCTAATGATTTCTCGTTGCTTCTTTCCACCATTTCTGGGGTCTTAGCCTCGAGATTACGGCTGAGACAAGCATGACTCTCCTTTGCTGTGGAAATTAATGCCTCAATTGTATCTTCTCCGTGATGAGGTATGGGTAGTAAACCAAATGTGCACCATGCTTGGTAACCAAACAATGCTTCAAATGGAGATATTTAATGGAATCACTGACCATGATATTGATATTATGTCTAACTATATCTGTATATCTATCTCCGTTTCTATTGTTTCCTCCTATAGTCTTCCTGAGAGCTTCGACCACTTTATTGTTTGCTCGTTCACATAACCCATTAGCTTCAGGTCTGTATGGAATAATTGTTACTTCCTGTATCCCCATGACTTCTGCTAAACACTCTAAGGTCCTGTTTACAAATTCTCTACCACTGTCAGTCAACAAAACCTCGGGTGAACCATATCTGCAGGTGACCCAATTGAAAAATGCAACAGTTACTTCTTCAGTCATTTTATGCTTAAGTGGAAAAATTTCTACTGTCCTCGTTAGTTCATCTATTATTACAAGTCTATACCTATTTGTATATCTTGATTCACAAAAATTTCCTAAGATATCCATATGTATTCTCTGAAAAGGTCTACTTGGTATTGGATATGACCCTTGCAAGAAGTTACCCTTGCGGGTTTGCAAGCATTGCACACTGTACACTTTTTCACAAAATTTTTCCACATCTTTCCCCATATTTTTTTCAAATATACTTATTACACATCTCATTATACGTTTTTTCTACCCCAAATATGGGTACCAAACCTGCAATGTACTATATCCAAAACTACTGGAATTAGGACTTTCAGAATCACGATCTGTGTCGTGTCTCCTTTACTTAGTCAGTCCTAACTTGTCCCCTTGTGTTAGCTAAATGTTCCCTAAAGATTTTCTTCCTTGATTGCATTTCTGCCTCTGAAAACTCAGTTTTCCCCTCTACAATAGCCACTGAACCTCTATCACTGCTCCAATGTTGGAGGTCTACCACATAAGTGTTCTGATATTTCCTAACTGTATCATTACAGTTCAATAATTCCACCCATGTAACACCAGTGTTTGATAATCTGTTCACCGATACGGTGCTAATAACCCTTCTTAATTTCTCGCTACCCTCAATTACGCATACCTCCCTGGGCTTTTTCACTTCCCTCGGTCTGACTTTTACCATAGTCTTTCTACCTGGATTTAAAATAGCATCCTTTGATAAATCACCTTTATATTTGTGGTTTGTACTTTCCTGTTCCACGTCCCCATAAATATCACCACCCGTGGTTCTCATTGCATCCACCAAGACCTCATTGTTAGTATAGGGTATCAGTATCAGCATCACCACCAATACCACCATTGTTAAAACCGCCAAAAATGTCACCACCGTGGTCCTCAATATCCCTTTTATCATCACCGACACCCCCGCCATTATTCCCCATATCGCCAGTGTGGGCTCCGATATCACCACTCCCCATATCATTGGTATCATTACCATTATCACCGTTACCCATATTAATCTCGGTATCCTTAGTTCCGCTTGTAGCCTCATATGGGATAAACATACCCAGTATTCCAACCCTTCTACCACTAACACCTGTATGGACCGATATCCTGTGTCTCCTACATGCAGGATGGCCCAGCAAAAGTCTGTTGCCCAACGCAACCCCTTTTGTAACCAAAAATGGTTCTATTAAAACTCTATCACCGAGTATACTGTATTCTTATAAAACCTTGAGTATTTAATCTATGAGCTTGCACATCACACACTGTCTCCGTTGAGGGTTTCAAAGGGTATTGGGAGAACATGGACTGATACAGATCATGGTCCATTAAATTAACTGAAGATACTGTATCAATAAAAATTGGGACCTTCACATCCTCCACTGTTCCAATTACTATTGGCCTGGGCTCTGGGGCGTCCCCCACGAGACCACAATAGCACGTACAAATCATCTGTACCCTTTTTGTTGATCGGCTTTCCAAAAATTTTGCCGATCCCTTTGCCCCTTTGAGTGACCTGCCTGGGAAGTTTTCATATTATAACTCCTGAGTATCTGCAGTATAGGTCTCACATCCCTCCGTATCTGAGACGGAAAAGCCTGCCAAAAGTGATCTGCACATTTGCATGTCCCACAATATTTGACCCTGCATACTTTCTTTGTTTGCCCTGTTTTATTACAATTGTAGCAACGCAACTGCTGTTGCCCTTGATCGATCGATCCTCTATTATATTCCACTATTGCACACAAACAGGGAGAAGGAAAAACTGAGTCTCTTTGCTTCATATTTCTTGGACCAGTCCCATTAAAAAATGTACTATCCACCGTGGGACATTTGGACATATGTTTCTGAATTTGGGAATAAATCAGTTCTTCATCTGATGCAGGTTCAATCTTTTGATCAAAACTATCTACAGTGGCATCCGGGACATCATGTAGAAGAAGGGAAAAGTGTATTAAATTCTGCAAGTTTTCAAGTGAGATGTTATTCCCATTTACCCAAGTGGACTTTTTCAATTTCTGTATCCATTCTCCTGCTGAATCAAAAAGTTTTGAGCTATGCTCAATAAGGCTTGTTGTCCCTTTCCTAATCTTCTACAATCCTCTTAAATCTCTGACCATATCGCGTGTTCCTTTGTTCCATATGCTGCCCTCAGAAATGCTTGTAACTCGGTCCATGACTAGCATTTTGTGTATTGGAAACTACAGCATCTAAATGACAAATCCCCTTTATTGAAATCTAACAAGGCTTTTGCCTCTGTGAATGCCTCTGCATCATTTTTAATTGCCTTGGCGTTTAAGTAGTTATTCACTCCCTCAATAAAAATTTGCACTGGTTGGGACAGAATGCCATCAACAATGCCTCGAAAAGGGCTAACCCCTGCATTTATGTTAGTTATCTTATGTACCAAAGTTTGACTGTTAATTGGTTCGGCCATTTTGCCTTTAGGGGGATTCTTATAATTCAGGATTCGTCCTGACCTCAATAACATCGATATATTTATCCCCATACAAGCCACCAACACCGAGGTAATAATGTATCAATCACTAATAAAAGAAAAGTTCATGCATCAATTCCCAAAAAACTGCTACCCCTCTGAGTTACTGCTTCTCAGATTCAAGGTCAATCAGCTGATCCCATGTGTGTCACTATGCCCAACAGAAAATGGGGAAGAGCGAGAGAGAGAAAACGTACCGCCGTCTTTCTTTCAGAGAAAATTTGCTAAGCTTAGCCTAAGCCCATTCTCTCATCACCGATCACATACAAAAATTAAATACGTCATGCTACTCTTTATGCTACTCTTTCCAATGCATTGCATTTACAACAAACCCCTTATGTCCGTTGAATCCCACAGGGACACCAAAATGAAATACACTTGTGAGCAAATTGTTAACATCAACAGAAAAGAAAAGACCCAGTAATAAAAACAATAAATTTTAACACTTGCATCCTCATAGGTTTCGGCATGTGAACACAAAGTTATTTGCTCTTGCCTCAGTGCATAATATTTAGTTACACTTAGAACCGTGTGTAATTAATGCCCGTTATCACTCCCACCTTAAGACACATCATATCCTTATGCACTAGCTAACAGTACTGCCAAGTCCGGCTGACACCCGAATTCTGCTGACTACAACTTAAACCCCCTTTTGTCTGCAATAGAGTCAGTTGCCAAATATACATAATTATAACCACTTTTCCCTAACATCTACCTAATCTATATAACCCTAGTCTCTCCAGAAATGTAATCTCTGTAGCTAGCTGAAAATCAATTATTAAAACTCTAGGCGAATTCAAACTCCCATTATTACAAAAGTATAATCTTTATTTCCCAAAATAGCTAACATGAAAATGGAATAAAATGAGTTAAAGAACATCTCAAAAATTGTTGAAATACCATTACTCTTCCATGAAATCATATTAAATAAGTAAGCCCCCTTATCTACTTCTGTCTGACTATTCATTTGTCCTTATCAATAACTGTCAACACAAGTCTACAGAATCCATTTTTAATGTTAAATTTCGTCACACCACACTATTTCAAGCTATTTTAATCATCAGATCAATGCATAGAATGTGATCAGAACATGTATTAGTCAGCTGTTGGGAGTTTACAGTATTTGTCTGTAAAAACAAGGCCTGATATCACATTTGCAGCGAGTAGTGTTGCTAGGTATTATGCTAAACCTACCACTCAGCATTAGAAAGCAGTGAAGTGTATTATGAGTTATTTAAAGTGTACACATACTTTTGCAATTTTATGACAATGATGGTATTTCCGAGATCACTGGGTATTCAGATGCTGATTGGGCAGGTGACACGGATGATTGCAAGTCAACTTCCGTTTATTCTTTTCACCTTAGTGGTGGTTTTGTAAGTTGAAGTAGTAAAAAAACGAGTTGTGTGGCTTTATCATTTGCCGAAGCAGAGTATATAGCTTTTTCTAGCTCAACACAAGAAGTTGTTTGGTTGCGGAAGCCAACATGAGATTTGAAATTTGAATCTAAAGGCCCAATGTTGATCTTAGAGGACAGTCAGTTTACCATTGCTATGTCAAGGAATCCTTAGTTTCTTGGTAGCAAAACATATTGACATTAAATTTCATTATGTACCAGATCAATGTAACATACATGTAATTCAGTTGCAATATTACCCAACAAATGATATGACTGCTGATATATTTACAAAGGGTTTAAGTCAAGAAAAATTTAAATGGTTAAGACAAATAATGTTGGGAATGTGTAAAAATTAATTGAAGTGTTGTTTTGCCGTGCATACTGTATTAAGATTGAGAAGGAGCGTTAAAATTGATTGCATCCTTAATAAAAGTGCATTGTTTTATGTTTAGCGCAGTATGCCATGGAGATCGTTTTCATTGAGAGAGACAGATTGCCCCGTGACTTTGTGTTGGAGTGTAAGCGTTCTTTAAAAGTAAAGTTAAGCCTGGGTCACACATTGACGATTTCATACCGCGACTTTCATAAAAGCTGGGGTTGGCTATCAATCTCCTGTAGTCGACTTCATTACGACTTCCACAATGAACGATTACAACATCATTGTGCAAGTTGAGATGAGATTAGGTATTTATGTAGTCGTTTTCGCAAGTCATCGATGATTAAAGGCCACACCCACATTTAATGGTTTTTACAGGATGGCGAGTTACGTGAAGGCATGACGATCTTTGACTAGATATTTGCAATTTAGTTACGTAGTATTCAGACTTACCTAACGGGATTGTACTGAGTCGTGAACATGGATGTCACCATATGTATATAAATTCTAATAACTAAATCAATATTTTCCATTTATCTCCCATAGATTCAGAGTGTTACAGAACCCCCATAAATCTTCTTAGTGATCGTATCGAGTCCTTGGTGTTAGCCGCTTGTGTGTTTCACAACTTAATTTTTATTTTTAAAAATCTTACTGCCAGGAGTGATGCAAATCAAAAGAACTCAGCGACACATGAGGTCATCTTCGTGATTATTTAAACTCCCCTTCAGGCTTCATTCATTGGGAGGAAACAATGATATACTAATAAAACGATTTAAAATGCATTTTCATGCTCCAGAAAACTTGTTGAAAAACTATGTAAATTTCCTGAATAAAACTTAAAAATCAAAAACATTTATATAATTACCCAATATACTTTCCTTTAAGTAGTATTTAGTGTCATATTTATCTATATCTGAAGTTCTTAAATTATATCAAGAATACCTACTGAAAATCTTTAATGTAATATATATTTTATTCAAAATAGAAAATGCCTCTTCATTTCTTATACTTCAGAACATGTTAATAAATAGACTGATTGCAGTGAACTCACTAAAGCAAATCATTTTAAAAAACTGTGTAAATTTCGTGAATGAAGGCTAAACTTCACCTTTATTTATATTACTGAATATATTTCCGTTTAAGTTGTATTCACTGTCATATTTAGCTATATCTAAAGTTCTCAAATTATATCACGAAAACAGAAAATCTTTAATCCAAAACCGAGGCAGCTGTGGGCAATTAACTAAGCCCTTGTACTACATTCATAAGCTGCCGACGCACTTGACACATTCTGACTCACTGCACAGCCCCACTGAGCACGTTTTGGGTTTGCCAAGTACATGGCGTATGTTGTACTGAATGTTGTAACTCGCCATTGCTAGTTACAACTTGCGTGATCAAATGCCGTAAGTCGAGAGGCCATTACGAAATTGTTGCATGGTGAGCCATGACATGGCAACTTTTGACAGTAGTCGTGGAATGACGGCGGCTATGCAGGGCAGCCTTGCATAGTCGCCATCACTGGCGAAAAGTCGTCAAACTCGGGGACTTGGTTACGATTTATGCCGATTTATGGCGAATTGGTTGTAATGAGAGCGTAGTGGGGTCGCAATGGGCAAAATTTCGGCCGTCAGGACATACGCGGTTTGAATCGCCAATGTGTGACCCAGGCTTTAGTAAACACAAAACGAGTCAGTTGTGTTTTTCTGACCCACTGTAGCGTTACCATGGTAAGTTCGACTAAAAGACCATAATGGTATTCGCACCTAATAGTTTCCACAAGTTATTGTTACATAATCCTGATTAACTCTGTCAGTCTGGAAACATCTCGAATGAACAGATTACAAAAAAAAAACTTCTAACATGCTCTTAAGCATAATCAAAATAAATAAAATTTCACTAGCATCTTAATAAACGAATTTTTTCAAACTGAAGTATGAAATTGTCTTATATTAATGTGAAATTCCAAGTGCACATGAGAAAATTAAAAGGATCCGTATGTTTTGGAACTGCAATAGATGATGGTGCCGCTATGAGGGAGTGGGGGAGGGAGAGGCTATACTAAAGAGAAAATAATAATCCCATAGACTGCTTGACAATCTAAAAAATCCAGCTACTTTCCAAATTCATTTCATATAAGAGTTTCTTAATTTTCATCTTTGTCACCCAGCTTTACACATAAATCACATAGCACGATAACCCTCCATATTTTTCAGACTAGCCAGGCGCAAAACCAGAATCTCTTACAAATTAATTTCCTCCCATTCCTGGACCATTGCACATTAGCAAAATTATACTTTTTCTTGTCATTACAGACACTACTTTTTCCTCAGCCACAGCAGTCACAGCTTTTGCTCCCCAGTATTGCACTCCCTCCTCTTTTACTTTCGTCTCACCCAATGCCAAACACAAACCAACAATCATGTATTAATATTGTTCTTTTGCACCACTTCCATGCACTTCCAGGGACTCCGCAACCTATTGATTTATTGCAATAGCAGTATAGTACACTGGGATGAAAATGCCATACCGAGGATTTGGTACTTTTCACAACTTGCACAGCCGCCAATAAAAACACATAACCTAAGGTGTGACCTAGATTACATTCACCAGACTACGAGGAGCTTTTTTTTTTTTCAGTGGAAATATGATCTTGCCTGATTTCAAGAGAGCTTTTCTTTCAAAAACATTTGTCATGTATAAATATAAAAACGATGATACACATTTCTCTATTTCTTGTCGAGGCAAAGACGATCGTTTATTGAAGTTATCTTATGTTGCATGCGAGGTATATTGAGGCTGGATTAACTAAAACATTTTGTTCTCAAGATCCCGTCAATATTTCAGTGGTTCCCTCGTGACAGTTGAATATTATACCTACCCAGAGAGCAAAACTTATTATTCATCTGCTTTTCAGAAAAATTTCGTCTTTTCTTCAAAGGTCCGGTGTATTCACGGATCAATTAGCTCTCAGCTTTTGCTGCCAGATACCGCCGACATTGGGCAGGGTTAGTGAATGATGTTACTCATCTGCATATTTTACAACGAAGTGTGTAACTTTGGTTTCCGCAGCTTCCTATTCCTGGCAACGTTCACTAAAATCAATAACAAAAAATCACATTTGTTGAGATTTTCCTTTACTAACAAGTAACCTTAGTGAACATACTTCTTTCGCCCTTTCTCTGAATAGACTTCAATGTTAAGATTTCCAAATAATATAAATGCTCGATGAGAAAATGGAGTAATCTTCGTTATTATCTTGCAGCATTTCTTTGACCTTAGTAGTAGAAGCAAATGACTAAATGTGTTGCTGCAAAGCAGACAGCCTCACAATATTAGGATTGTGCATATGTAGCTACACATACGTAGTACATACTAAATGTTAAAAACACCCGGAGACATTTGAGAAACCAGCTCTCCCAAAGTTGGTCCATTGGAAATAGTATAGAATAAGAAAACGACGAAATTGTTCGAAAAATGGCACCAAGAAGAGCAGAGCAGGGAGTGTTTTGATGGGAGGGAACATCAATGGGGTTTGCTGTGCATGCGAGCTGTCGAAGGGTAATCAGCTTATAGCTATCGACAGGTCTCCCGCGCCCATCTGAGCTCACCTAAGAAAATGGAACATAATTATCGACCCAATCGCAGAGATTTAGGAGAATGGAGATGTCATAAATCACAAGAAATTATGTTGACTCACCAGAAAAGTTGAAAAGCATTTAAAAAATCTCTCATAAGCAGCAGTTATCTCAATTTGTTATTAACAAGACAGACAAAAATAAAAGACTCAAGATTTATGGCTGAACCGCATGATTGAGGAGAGATTCTAAGTGGACTAACCTAACATGTAAATAAAAGAGAGCAGCTAGCTGAATTAAAAAAAAAAAAAAAAAAGATTCACAGACACGAAGGACTCGGGAGTTTCCGAAGGGGAATCTTTTACAGCTGTAAGGCTGTCGCTGGGAGAATGGACGCGTGTGTTTTTGCTCATCTTCGTCTGTCCGCTTACCCAGCCTCACTTTTTCAAATGATTGTGTAAGATTAATGGTTATTTTATTAGAGAGAGCGAGAAAGAGATTTATAGCCAAAAATAAAATATTTCCTTTCAAATGAACAGAATATTATAAAGTTAGAAATCTAGAATGGAATAACTAAATCGACCTATTAATAAAACACCGATAATGTTTTTGTCAATTAAAATTACGACAGGCTAATCCCGCTATGTAAGCGAATTAAAAGCAATATGAAATCTTGCTTGTATTACTTTTCCCCGACTGAAAAAGGCTGTGTCACAAGAAACTGCTAGTTTTGTTTGGAAGTCAATCTTTATCCTTAAAGGGTAAGGATCTTATATATATATATATATATATATATATATATATATATATATATATATATATATATATATATATATATATATATAGTATATATATATATATATATATATATTGTAAAGGTATATGATTTACTGCATACAGAACGTAACAAAAGTTGAGAAAATTAATATTTTAGTGCATAGGAAGTGTAACAATAGACAACAGATGACAGTAGAGCTTGGCGTAGGAGGCAGTCGCCAAGAATTGTGTAAAGAAAGGTATTGTTGGGTCCATGTCTGTCTAGCAGGTCTCTGGTTTTAAAGGCCCCACAGTCACACAATGAATTTCGTGGGGTCGCAGCCAACAAGTGAAAGTGAACGTGTTTCAAGTTTCTAAAGAAGAGAATTTGGCAATGTATTGTTTAGCCATTAAACGGTTTTCTTTTGCGATGTCACTGTGGTTGCCACTAACTTTTTGATGTTTCGGTTTATATGAACCTAATATTTAGTTGATGTGAAGCGTGTTGATTTGGGGTTTTGTGCTGTACGGTGGGTCGTTGCTTTTGCGTAACTCGTCCGTAAATTTGTGGATTGAATAGGAGTTTACTAATTGTTATTAAAGTACTTTTAAGTTTTAATGGGTTTTAATTGCTTCCATATACATTCCATATACATTCTTTTTGTATAACATGGGGGCCTGTCGAACATAACCAGAATGTATTCCTACTCCAATGTTAGTTTTTCATATTTCCATGTATTTTTGAGAAGGGGAAGTAGTGACAGTGATAGTGCTACAGTGTTTGTCTTGCTGTGTGATTTTGGGCAGGTTATTAAAGATGTTTGATTTGCGAAATTTCATAAGTAGTCCTAGTGGTGAAAAATTAGAAGGTATAACTAAAATAGACTGGATTGTTTTCACTAGGTACTAGTGAGAACAATCCAGTAGAAGTATTGAAATCTGCGAGGAAGCAACAAATAGCAAATAGTGTATGTGTGGTGCTAATGACCTTAGGCATTTTGTCTGATAAGGAAGGGTTGTTACTGATGAATTGGGACGAGGAAAAAGTTATTAGCCAGCCAAATGCTAGTGAGGATAATACTGAAGGTAGTTCATGTGAAGAGGAAGGTGCCAAATCCAAATGTGAGAAGACAAAGTCACACTAGGCGATACCAAAAAAGTTGAAACTTGTTTATGAAGGGATGAGTGTTGAGCAGATGAAAGTTCAATTAGAAATAATTAGGTTAGAGAATGAGAAAGCTGAGAAAGCTTTTGAACAAAAAAAGTTAGAAAATGAGAGAGCTGAGAAAACCGTTGAGCAGAAGGGGATAGAGCTAGAGATAAAGAAACTTAAAGTAGAAGAAAAGTCTAAAGAAGTACCAAAGTCTTTTCAAGTAGACAATGCAGTCAAAAGTGGATCCATTTTTATTGAAAGTGAAGTCGATGCATTTTTTTACAATTTGAGAAAGTAGCGGAACAACGTGAATGGCCAAGCACGTCATGGAGTACATTGGTTCAAACCTCCTTTAGAGGAAAGGCTAGGGAAGTGTTTGCTGCCTTGTCTTTAGATGATTCTAAGGATTATGAGAGTCAAATCTGAAGTTTTTAAAGCTTATGGGTGGGTACTGGAGAGGTATAGAAAGAAGTTCAGAAGCTGGGTGAAAAGAGACAGTCATACTCGTATGGAGATGCATGGGAACAATGCCTGTGGTATGATAGGTGTTAAGGATAGTATTTATCCACTGATTAAAACTAGTTTTAATTTGGATGAACGGGATGCAAATACTGTGGATGAAGCCACTAAATTGTCTGATACCTATGCATTAACCCATAAACTGTATTATACTGATGTTACTCCTAAAATTGGAAGGAGCAGAAGTTGGGTAGAGCGTCAAAATTAGAAGGTACAAGGTAAGACTACGAGTTCACAGGTACCTCGTTGATTCTATAATAGGTCCTTTATAGAGTTATTAGAGGGGTGAGTGAATACAATTATGGTCCTAGTGTTAGTTCTGGTAAAGCAGGGTCCAGTGGAAATTATCAGTATAGTAGATCTCATTATCAAACAGCACGCAATAATTTTAGAGATTTTGTTTGTTTTGGTTGTGACAAACCAGGACATGTCAGTAGGAACTGTCCACATTGCACAGAAAACCGTCCAATTCAAGTGGTAAATAAAGTTAAAGATAAACCTGTATAGTTTAAGAAAATGAAAATACCATCGCATTATTAAATCAACCACAGGTATGTGGTGACAGAAGTCTTTGTTTGGTTGCGTCTCCCCTGAGGCCAGGTAAGAGGTATTGTAAAGATAGCATTAATAATAATTTATGTAATAATGATGATGAGTATACTGTTTATAAAATGGGTAACAATGATGTTCAAATGGTTAATGTTAGTAATGTTGGTTGTATAGAGACTGGTAAAAGGAAATGGAGTGGTGCTACCTGAAGTGAAGCCTGCATCCAAAGGTACTGAATTATATGATCCATTCATGAGAGATAGTTGGTTACCCCTTCCTTGTGTTGAAAAAAAGGATACTGGGGAGTATGTGCTTCTGTGTGGGTTTGAACCTGAATTTTCAGCTCCACTGATAGAAGCAAAGTTGGAAACTCCGTTAATTTCGGGATATGTCAAACTTGCTTTGGTGCGAGAAATCACAGTGTGAGGAGTAGAGTTAATTCTGGAAAATGTATGTGGAGACAAAGTTTTTGGTTGTAATAATCCAATTTTGACAGAAAACCCAGTTGATTCTTCCTCTATTACAGAGGTTGAATGTAAATTTCCAAACCTATTCCCTGCTTGTGCAGTTACTTAGAGAAGCAAAAGTGCCAAAGGAAAGGTAAATTATGAAGACATTTTGGATTTACAAAACTTTAGTGATAGTCTGGAATCCCTAAAGGTAAGTAAAGTCAGTACTCCTTTGCGAATGCTGAAAGTTAATAAGGAAGAGTTTGTTAAATGTCAACTTGAAGATGATGATTTGAAGGCATTAAGAGAAAATCCCCTTGTTGGTATAAATGATAGAAAGAAGGAAGGTAAATGTTACTTTTTGAAGGATGGGATCCTAATGAGAAAGTTTAAGAGTAGGAATGCTAATGATGTTGTGGAACAAGTGGTTGTTCCAAGTAGTTATAAGAATTTTGTTCTAAGTATTGCTCGACTGTAGTTATTCTGGTCATTTAGGTATAAACAAAACTTATGAGAAATTATTAAGGTATTTTTACCGGGCTAAGATACACAAAGATTGTGGTGAGTATTGTAAAAATTGTGATTCAGGTCAAAAAGTAGGTAAAGCTAAACATGACCCTAAGGTTATGCCATTGCAACCCATTGAGATTCCAGGAGAACCCTTTGAGAAACTGGTTTTGGACTGTGTGGGACCCCTTCCTAGATCTAGCAAAGGTAACGAGTATCTGATGACAATTATGTGCAGTGGAGTGCTGTAAATGAGCAGACGCCTACGACACCTACCATCCGCTGCAGAGTTCTTTAAAGAAGAAGATTCTCCCCTCTCTCCCTCTCCCTCCTGCTGCCACCTATCAGCCTACCCAGCGCCCCAGTAACCCTCCACAGAAGCTTGTGTGTGGGTGTTGCAATACACAAGGATACACCAAAGAGCAGTGCCTCTCTAAAGCGGATCCTCCTCCGCAAGCTCCCACCCCACCTCAGAATGGGACTCCTCAACAATGAGAATAATGGCCAATGGGATCGAAACAACAGGCACAAGTACTATGGCAGTAGCTACCTATATTCCAGGAGGTTATGACGTCCTGCTACGACAAGATTTGAAGCTTCCTCCTACCTTTTTACAGTCTCAGGGCCCCCACCCTTACAGAGCTCCAGACCATTTCTACAGTCCTCCAAGATCTACCTCTACACAGCCAGTGCTACTTGAAGGTGCCAGGCAGTGCCATACTCCATCCATCATGGACGTTAAACCACGCTTGAATCCTCTCACTATGCCAAGAACAGCCTCTGTGCCAGTGCCAAAGCAAGACTCGAGTCTTCCTCATTGAGCTCCCAGTCCAGGTCGCTTTTCCTCATCTGGCTTGGCACCGCTAGCCATGTTGGAACTCAGGGAAAAGCCACTCCCAATAGGAACCCTCCCAGACACACGTGACCATAGCAGACACTCCACCATCAGCAAGGCCTTGCAAACTGCCCTGGAATCAGTCACCCCTATTTGTGAACCCATAACGAACACGTTACTTCCTCCTCTCCCCCTCCGTCAGAAGCTAACCAGTCCCAGAGTAAGGACCTGGCTGAATCCAATTTGGCCAAAGAACTCAAGGAATTAAGCCAACCAGCATTAGGCACAGGGACAAGTGCCAGTCTTCAATGGACTTTAATCTCTCAAGTCCCCCTACAGCATCATCAAACCGACCTCATGAAGGAAGAAGGGAAAAAGCCATCAGGGTTTCCAGAAACCCTGAGAGAGTCCATAGTCTCTCTCCGCACTAATACCTGGCACAGTGCTGCCGCCTTATAGAGATTTATTGCCCTCTCTATCCAGAGGAGAGTTCCTGGTTCTCCTACTTTTATTTCTTTCTTATCATTTTGTAACTGTTCCTATTTTGTGCTCTATAACTTTCCCTTTAAATTCCTTTCTTCTCTATCATTGCCTTGAGGCATCTATTCCCATGGTATGCTTTGCTTAGGCAGAGCCCCATGCTCCAGCAATTCTGGCCTTATAAGTTAGTACTTCGTTAAGAACTACTATAAAGGCATACGTAGTCTTCAAAGATATGCCCCTTAAAGCTCATAAGTTTGTCATGAAAGTGCCACAGTGATCATATTCAAGGCACTTAACATTCTATGAGACTAGGAGTGCTTATAGCTAGCAAAATGCTATATATGTAGCTTAAAGTACTAAGGCAATATTGTTTAAAGCATGACTCATTTATACATTGTTTGTTTTGATTTCATCATCTGATTTAATATTCCTCTCTCTAGTCTCTATATTTTGTGTAATTTTCATTGTCTCTGATCAAATCTATACTTTGTGTAATTTTGTTTCTTCTCTAAGGAAAATTACTATTCCTTGATTCTAGCCCTTTTGATTTACACTAATATTCTCTAAGGAGAAATTCATGTACTTGATAGCAACTGTAATGATTACCCAACAGGAACACTTATCATATGCGTAGCTCTGATGGCACAGGGTAAATTATTTAATGAAGTCGTAAGGTTATTAACACCCTGTCAGGGCAACTTAATAGCATGTGTTGCCTTAAACATTAAGCTGACAGTATTATGCATGATAGAATAAGCATACTATTAACCTTGTAGGTTAAGTTAAGATCATCTGATAGTTAATTACTCTTCATATTTGACAGTCATTCCTAGTGGGATGTTGCATCTGAAGAGTAATGAACTGTGATGTTTTTTTTAGCTATAACAAGTTGTTACGTATTAGCCACTTTAGTCATGTCACACTGTTATTTAAGGTTATTGATTTAACCAATTCTCAAGAACTAAATCATTTAAAATGCTGTGTGTAGAGTATGCATTCACATGTGAAGATCATTCTGTTCATGTCACAAGGCCACTCAAAGGGGAATAGAAGGCATATTTATTTGCACAGTCATTTGTCCTTGCTTCTGGCTTGTCTTGGTCATTCCAACCCATCTAGGGTTGAAATGTCTTCTAGAATGGGGAGGCATTGAGGATTTAAGCCAGAACCAAGCCAAAATAACCTCTTTCAGAAGGGAATTCAAACATTCATATGTTGCCTTTCCTCTACTGTTTTCTTTGAATAGCTTGTGACTCACCCTTCTGTCTGTCTCAACTGCTGACCTTAAGATTATGCAGGTATCTAGTCATGGTCCCATGTCGGCGGCCATGTTGGACCTTGAACAGAGCACAGGTTATACAGAGGAATCGGAAACTGAGGTGATAAAATGAGGAGACAACAGACTAGTAGCCTTAGATTTTCTCCAGGTGTCCCAATGTACAAATCTCTCACTTGGGAATCCATGCTCCCTGCACCAACCCCCCACCCCCCTTTTCTCTCCCTCTCCTCTGGAGACCACCGCATATTCCCTTGGTTCCATAGTGCAACCCCATCTCCATTGGCTCTGCAATTTGAAAGAAGTAAAGATCAGCCCATTGACCAGGTACTGAAATGGAGTAATTTTGAGTGCAGGCAGTTGCCATTTTCTTCCTCTTGTCTGTACTTCCTTTTCATTTTTCCAAGGCGACTTTTCCCCTGTTGGTTCAGCATTACATTCACTATTTTGGTTACTGTAATGCAGTCCCCTCATTGTTACTTTCGATGCTGTAAATAATTCTCCTTGTGTTGTTATTAGCGATATTAAATCTAGCTGTGATATTCCCATTTAGACGTCTTTTACATCAGGAAGTAACGTTTGTTGTTCATGCTAAGCAACCCCCTTAATTAATAAAGCAACGCAATATTCTCTCCTGTGTAAGCACCCAGTAGTTCTATATCCCTGTGAGTGGACCTTAATGTGAAATAATAAGAGAGAATCGTGTTTAATGCTTCTCCATGTATGTATCACCTTAGTATTGACCTTGTGATGCAATCAATTTGCAGATGCAAATATTGCCTGCTTGGCTGTGAGAAATCTGGAACCCTTGAAAGTGACACCAGGAACTATTAATTATTTCGCTGTGCTCAAACCTCGTTTCCCATTTTCCAGCCATGTGTCCCAGTTGACCTTCAATCAACTGCATTTCATTTCATTTCTGTACCCTTGTGAGTACCTGCCGGTGCCACCCTTAAGGAGTAAATTGCTTACACACATATTTTGGAGCAAATATACTTCAGTAAAACTACATCTCTAGAGTTTTTATGTAATTTCCCTCCCCTCCATTGACACCGGCCTTCAGCTGTAGAGCTTGTAATTATGATTCTGTTCTCTAACAGGGCCTTTCAGGAGTTTCAGTAAGTAGCTACCTAATTTTTTCAGACACTAAGAACGAGAAATCATTGTAGTATATATATACTGTTCTGCTCCTCCATATTTGGATGCTATAAGGTACTGCCAGCCATTTGATGATGCGCTTCAACCTTGAGTCTTATTACTTGAAGTTTGTGTTCCCACTGCCTCTCCACTTTCTGTCTTGCTCCTTATCTTGCTTTTTCTTCATAAGCTCGCTTCTTCTCTGCTGCTTCTCTTTCTGTTGCACTTCATAGGATACATGATTTTCTTCATTCATGAAATCTCTTGCCTCTTGTCGCTTCTTGTCCTATCTCACAGGCCTGCTCGATAACTTTTGAAGCTTTGTAGCCTTTGTCACTCTTATGTTACTAAAAACAAAAATAGCACTCCAAATCACTAACACCACAGCCACCTAATTGTCTCAACATGTCATATGAAAGCTTGGGGTAGGGGTGTCTCTTCTGAATTTATAATCCGGTGTGATTAAAACATCTACTAACTGATGAAATATAATATGCTTCCACGTAACTAGTGGAAGTGGTCTGACAGAGACTGGGTTCTTTCTATGTGAGGTGACAGGAGCGCTGTCTGTTTAACTGTCTTTTTAGCTGTCTTTTTTTCTTCCTTAGCCACTATATATATATATATATATATATATATATATATATATATATATATATATATATATATATATATATATATATATATATATATATATATATATATATATATATATATATATATATATATATAGTATATATATATATATATATATATATATATATATATATATATATATATCATATATATATATATATATATATATATATATATATATACATACACGAGATGTATGTTTTAAGCCCTCAGTTTTAAGAACTCTTAACAGAAATATAATTACTTTGCTTTTCACTTCTGGGAAAAAAAAAGTTCAACCACCCATATCAGCTGTCGGTTCAAATTGAATTTTCAATTTTAGGCAAACCATCAACAACTCGGGAGAAGCTGGCGCCCAGATGTGACAGATAAGGTCAAAGGACAAAAAGAGGAAATAAAACACGGCTGGAGCAGCGAGTCGAGGTCATTCTCGTAACAGACGCAGTCCTGTTCACACCGGGGCATATCACCCCCCCCCCCCCTCCCCCCAACAACTTCCTCTATACCTTTGTGCGAGGTCGAGACCCTCTCTCCCCTAAGTCCATAACCCGAGTCCAGCGCTACTTCAAGACTTCAATTGTCAAAGGACAAGGTACAGCTGGTTTTGGAATAGGTTTTCAATGCACAATTCCTTTCCTTTCTTAATTTCTGTCTGTTCTCATATATATAACTCAATTACCCATTGCATCTCCTTCAGAGAATAAGTGAAGTGAGAAATATTTGTGACTTGCAACCGGAGTGTCCATTTATTTTGCTCTTTCGTGACTGTGTTAAATTACTTATCCTTTCAGCCTTAAGCAACAACCAAACACATTAATCGTGTTCAGATCAAGAATTACAGTGCATCCCTAATTTGCAGAATTAGGACAACGCAACAAGTTGTATACATCTCCCGTGTTCCAAGGTGCCAAGGTGGTCTATACAACCATCCATTTCAAGTCCCAGGGTGGAAGATTGAAGTCCTGCCTTTACCCATTATTTTATGATTGGTGATAATTGAAACAATTATTTTATTCATAAAATTATGGATTTTTCATAAAAGGGCTTAACATTTTCTGGGGTTTTCATAGTGACACTAATGCATTTGTTAACTAACGTAACCTCTGTGCCACTGAGCTAGTGCCTTTAGCTCCTGTGTATCCATCTTCTAATTTATGTAATAATAATCTTAGTTAAATGTAACATTGCATTTTCCTTCAATCTATCAAGTTTGATACATTTTTCCCTGTTCTTTGTTGTTATCTGCGTGGCAACCAGTCATGTTAGATGTCAGTTAATTTTAGAATAAATTATAAATCTTGCGCAGCCACGCACGTAAATATTATATATATATATATATATATATATATATATATATATATATATATATATATATATATGTGTGTGTGTGTGTGTGTGTGTGTGTGTGTGTGTGTGTGTGTGTGTGTGTGTGTACACAATATCCTCAGCTCTCACTTGAACGTTATCTGCTATTCTGCTTGGAAGAAGTTACTAATTCTGCGAGATTTAAGGCAGTCTGGAAACATCTTGAAAGACAGACTTCGTAAAACCTCTCAGAAACTCGTTATTAAAATGTTTTTCAACAAAAAGAATAATAAAATTTCCCTAACACCTTTCTAACCTTCAGTTCAAAAAATAAAAGGATAAATGAAATTTACATTTGATAAGAGCGAGAATTATCCTCTACTCGGGCTTCAGTAGAGAAAACTGTATTAAAAAGGGAAACTACACAAAAGAAGGTGAGACTCATCAATTATGCTGAGACAAGATCATACATCTTAAAGAGGTATTGGCAAACACGATTGTTATTGAAAGTTTATATCTAAAGCACTTTTTATTTGATAAAAGGAAAGAACCCCTTTAGGGAATACGAATAGTACATGACTCAGAAATTGTAAAATAGTCACTGTGTAGTACAAGAATAAATGAGCTATTAAAAAGGTGCTATGTGGATCTGAATAAAAAAAAAAATTGTCAAATAGACTATGCACTTAGTTACCACGTAGAATATGTCGCAACGTTTATTTCAGTGATTCCGTTGACTCGGAACGGAGAAAGGACACAGATGTGATGAAAGCAGTTCTACTCTTAAACTCAAAAAAAAGGAAAATCACCCTATAGATTTTGATAATATTAACAGTTGATAACAATGCCAGACACAATTAAATGAAAACTTCTTGAAGCCATCTTGATTCAAAACTCTAAGATTTCTAATATTCTTTAAAGATATTTAAAGTAATATTTCTTTGACTAAAATTGTCAAAAGTAGTGTCACAAGTTATACGATGTCAAAAAATGAAACGAACGTTCCCGATTTGTTTTCGTTCTACAGCGGTTAAAACTATGATGATAAGTATGTGGTTTTCAACATTCTAATCAGCGGTATTCCGAGGAGAAAGAAATAGGTGCCTTCGAAAAATAGAAAACTATGATGCATTTTTGTACTTTTTGGGTTTCATAATAAACACTTGTTCACATACACACACACACACACACACACACACACACACACACACACACATATATATATATATATATATATATATATATATATATATATATATATATATATATATATGTGTGTGTGTGTGTGTGTGTGTGTGTGTATATATATATATATATTTATATATATATATGCACATATTTTTTATGTTTATATATATATATATATATATATATATATATATATAAATTACCACCTTTTCTGTAAACTTTTCTCATTCATATACCTGAAGAAGAGAGACAGCAGTCTCTGAAATATAGTACTTTCTCTCTACATTTTGGTGTTTTTATGGGCTCCTTTTATTAGATATATATATATATATATATATATATATATATATATATATATATATTATATCTAATAAAAGGAGCCCATAAAAACGCCAAAAGTACTATATTTCAGAGACTGCTGTCTCTCTCTTCAGGATATGATGAGAGTTTAGAGAAAAGGTGGTAATTTATATATATATATATATATATATATATATATATATATATATAAATATACTATATATATATATATATATGCACATATTTTTTATATTTATATATATATATATATATATTATATATATATATATATATATATATATATATATATATATTAGCACCTTTTCTGTAAACTTTTCTCATTCATATACTTGAAGAGAGAGACAGCAGTCTCTGAAATATAGTACTTTTCTCTCTACATTTTGGTGTTTTTTATGGGCTCCTTTTATTATTATATATATATATATATATATATATATATATATATATATATATATATATATATATATATATATATATATATATATATATATATATATATATATATATATATATATATATATATATATATATACATATATATATGCACACATTTTTTATGTTTGTAACCCCTTGCATTTCATATTTATAATATGTTTCGTGTAATTGGTTACAGACCCGTCTGATGTTTCGAAAAATAAGGGGCAATCGTGCGGACCGAATGCAGGTTCTCTGACGGAGAGAGAGAACGTCCAAGCTAAGTTTTTCCAGGTTTGAAACGCGATCAGGATCATCCTATTCGCCAGTCATTATTCTGATGATTGTTCATTTAGTCATAAATTTTCAATTTAATTGTAAATCAAAATAATTTTTATTACTTATATTTTTGCTTCACTTTCATTTCATGTTAAATTGCTCTCTTATGTTACTACTTTTCGATATATATATATATATATATATATATATATATATATATATATATATATATATATATATATATATATTAATCAGGATTTTAAGCCAGAACCAAGAAAAAGTAGTACCCCTTTATAAAGAATTTCACATATTCTCGAGTTGCCCCTATGAACTGAATGGCTTTGTTCTCTCTAAGCCATCTCTATTCCTTTTGGCTAAATTGGAATTAATCTCCACAGGTGTCCTGAATGGGGAGGAGCACCTCTACACCGAGATTTTAAAAGGACGAGGCCACAGCAGCTCACTCTCAGAAATTAGACACCTTTCACCTGCAGTACACCACTTCCCCCGTTTTGCTCCCCTGCTCCTCTGAGGATCCCACACGTGCACAGATTGATCAGCAGATGAGAAAGCAACAAGACTTCAAATTTCCAGGTACTGTGAGAGTAATTTCTAGTGCAGTCAGTGAATTGTTTTTTGCCTTTTCTGTATTTTGTTTCATTCTTCCAAGGTGACTTCCTCCCTTTGTTGGCTCAGCTTCTCACTCCCTAATTTTGGTTCAGTGCTGTGATTAATTCCCCTTGTGATGCAAGTAATGATATTAAAGATTCCCTTAGTTAATCAAGCAACGTAGTATTCCTTTCTGTATAAGCTCCTAGTCATTCTATGGGCCCCTTGAGTGAGCTTTGATATGCAATGCTAAGAGCACGTAATGTGTAACGTTTTCCTACATGTCCATCGCCTTAGTACTGATCCTAGAGTGCAATCTCTTTGCAGACAAATATTGTGCCTGGTTGTGAGAGGGAAATTGGGAACCATTGGATACAACGGTTGCATTTAAATAACCCACTTTGCGTAATTCATATCTCTGTGTCTGGGTCATTTCCCAGCTACATATTTCCTGTGGACCTCCAATCAACCACCTTCCATTAATTTCTGGACCTGCACACAGTTTTAAATGTAAATATAGTTCATTTAAACTAACGTCCAGAGTTTTATGCAGTAATATTGGTCTTCAGCCGTAGATTTTTATTTATTCTGACCCTCATCCCTCCATGCAGGACCATTTTAGGAGTGCTAGAAAGTCACATAAATACATTTTCACTGAGGGAACGAGCAGTTTAGAACAAAATGACTGCTTTCTCCAGTTTTGTGTGAAAATTAATTTTAATTTTCCAGTCGTAGTGATCATTAAACTAGTATCATGAGCAGAGTAACGAATATGAATTCCATTTAATATTTTTGAGCAAGCGTAAGACAAGGTTTCCCAAATCTCGACAACAGGTATAGAGTAATTTTTTATTTCTCATTATTTGTGTAGAATTAGGGATTCTAGTTAGGGGTGAATAAAATATGACTGCCATTAAGAATAGTGATAGGAAGATTTTAGAACCACATGCATACCAATAGCCTAGAGAGAGAAAAGTTTTAACCTTAGTTTTTTTTATTAATGTGCTATTGCATGCGCATATTAGGTATTTACGGAGTGCAATAAATACAAAACGAAAACCAGTGCCATATTTCGTGAATTGCAAGTGATTGTCGTCGAATCTCATTTCTTAAAGAGATTTCGTAGTTAGGCTTTTAATGAGAATTAGCGTGTTTTTAAGCGCAGTCTCTCTCTCTCTCTCTCTCTCTCTCTCTCTCTCTCTCTCTCTCTCTCTCTCTCTCTCTCTCTCTCATGTTAGGCAGGAGAGGAAAATTAAAATCCTTGTTCGTCGTATAAGGATTGTTCCTTGAGAAATCCCTGGCCACGTGTCTAATCAATCTTATTGTATTGTCCCCCTTTTACAAACAATGAAAAGAAGAGTAAATAAGTTAAACGAAAAAAAGCAAAAAACTTAGTGTAAATTCATTTAACGTTAGAATAAGCGACAAAGAAAATCAAATAAATAATTTACTGTCTTCGTAAACACATGTGTAGCTACTTTTACGCACGTGTATGTTTTTCCCTTTCTTTCCCATCCCCCAGGCCTTGGATTAAGAACTAGGTGTGAATCCTCTCAATTCTCTTTTGCCTCCATCTTGCCAGGAATTTAAATTTGCGAGTTAGAACTGGTAGGTCTTATTTTCGCAAGGAAAAACAGAATTGCAAAAAGGGTATGGTATAACGGGAATTCCGTGGAGTTGGTGTCATTGCAGTGGTGATAAAATTTTATTTTGGTTCTTCCTCTTCCCTCTATCATTATGGATTACGACGCTAGCATAAAATAAGACTTCTAAGCATTGCTAACTAGCGTTGAAAGGGTAAGACAGACCAAAGATTTTTGTTGGTAAAATAAAAGAACTTTTTTTATCCCCTTTGTTTCTTCGTCCTCGAGGCGATAAAAACCCCATATGTACATTTTTATTTTATCAATTGTATTTACCAGTTCTTTTGAAGTTGAGTTTTCCATGATACATTGCAAAAAACTTTTTTTTTTTTTTTTTTGTTATTTACAACCCATTACAACCCAGTATTTGCATTGAGGTTTCCACGTTTACACGCCAGTAGTAACTGTAAATTACAGAGATTTTTATGGTGATTTTAGCTGATTATCGGCAATGAGTTTTCCAGTGCACTACACACCAGTAGTAATTGTAAATTACGGAGATTTTTTTTATGATTTCGCTAAAGTATTGGCATTGAATTTCCGCCACACTACACACCTACACACCAGTTAGCTGTATTTACAGGGATTCAACAGCCATCTCACTTAGTATCAGCGTCAAGTCTTCCACCCAAGCATAGTATTAATTTACATGATCATTACAGTTTAGTTGTGCTGTCATTTACCGGAATCTAACTTAATTTACAACCGCATGAGTTATCTGCACCAAAGTGGATTTCATTTACAGTCTATTAAACTACCAGTTCCCATGCCTCTTGCGTGAAGCATTTACAGTTAGTTTGACTAGTCCTCTCCATGATCAGGAAAGGAGCAATAGAACCTGTTCTGGATCACTCATCCCCAGGATTCTACAACAGGCTTTTCTTGGTAGTGAGAGCCTCGGGAGGATGGAGACCAGTGCTGGATGTAAGTCATCTCAATTTATTTGTGGAAAAGACAAAATTCACCATGGAAACGAGCGAATGGCAGACATTTCCATTTCGCCTGTGTGAGTTTTCTGCACCGGAGTGGATTTCATTCATACTATTTGACTGCCATCCCCGCACTAATTGTGTGAGGCATTCACAGTTTGTTTTACTGTTATTTCCCACTTCATCTGCATGAGCTTTCCGCACTACATGGAGGACATTTTCACCCTTTTGGCTGTCATCTTGTCTACTTCTACAGATATTCCAGCCATGGGGATCCTTGTTATTTCCCTGGTATAGCATTGACTATTCCACATGCCCCTGGCGACATTTGCAGTTTTGCGACTGCCTTCCATCCTATCATTCTCAGGCTAGACTACTAGCGTTTTACCCCTGAGAAGATGGCATGTAATGCAGCACTGATAAATTGGGTGAACGATAAAATGAAAGAAGCTGCAAAGAGAGCATTCCAGGCAGCCGAAGGGAGAAGGAGAGAGAAGGACAAGAGAGAAGAGAAGTAGCTGAAAGAGCATTCCAAGCAGCTGAGAGAGAATTCCAAGTTGCCGAAAGGGAGAAAGAAAGAGAAGCCCAGGAGAGAAGGCAAGTTACAGAAAGAGAAGCCTAAGAGAGAAGAGAAGCTGCAGAGAGAGCCCATCAACTGGCTATGGCAGTCCAAAGTGCCACTCTGGCACCTCAGAGTGCCACGCCCCCTGCACCCCTTCCTTCACACTCTCACCTCCACAGCATGAGAGCCCTCATTAGGACTTGGGACAATAGTGAACCCAACACTTGGCTCGATCATGTCAAGCAAATGTTCGAGAACTTCAATCCAACCCATCAGGAAGTAGCCCTCCTCATTGGCAAGCATCTTGCTGGCAAAGGGCGGACTGCATCCAAGGCCCTCCCCCTGAATGAGCGACAAGATCTTGCCCTCGTCCAAGAGGCAATCCTTGGGGCTTACGAGCTCACCCCAGTCCAGTGGAGGCAGAAGTGGAGGAGCATGCCCAAGGAAGCTAACCAAACATGGATAGAGTGGATAGCCAAGAAGACACCAGCACTCCATAGGTGGATGAAGGCCTCCAACGCAACAGCTGTTGAGCAGGTCTTAGAACTTTTTTAAATAGAGGACTTCCTGTCCTATGCTCCCCTGGTCTTCCTACCCACTTGGTGGGCAAGGCTCCTAAAACTATCTTGGAGTGCTGTAGATGGGCAGACGCCTACGACACCTACCATCCGCTGCAGAGTTCTTTGAAGAGGAAAATTTGCCCTGCTCTCCCTCTCCCTCCTACTGCCACCTCTTAGCCTACCCAGCGCCCCAATAATCCTCCACGGAAACCTGTGTGTGGGCGTTGCAATAAACAAGGGCACACCATAGAGCAGTGCTTCTCAAAGGTGGATCCTCCTCGGCTAGCTCCCACTGCTCCTCAAAATGGAACTCCCCCGTCATCATAATAATAAGAATAACGGCCATTGGAACCGAAACAACAGGCCCAGGCCTGATTTTAGCAAAAGTTTCTGTGACTCATGCAAAGTGCATGGGAACACTGCTGCCTGGGCAGGATGCCCAAAGAAAGCTCCTATTTCTGTTATTGATATGGCAGTGACAAATCCTTCAATTCCATGCCCTCCTGCTCAGGGCCTGATATTTGTTGCAACTCCCTGAGGTCGCTATCCTTCCCACCAGGTCCGAGGTTTTGACAACACGGGTGTATAAATATCTGTCATTCAAGAGGATAAAATTCCTTATAGAGCTCAGGTTGATCAGCACCAGTTCATCACGATCGAGAGCCTTCATAAATTCAAAATGTTCTTGCCTACTTTCTGGTTGAGAGTCACACAACCTCACCACTCTAAGATATGTACTATGGCAGTAGCAACCTATGTTCCAGGAGGTTATGACATCCTGATATGACATGATTTAAGTATCCACCTATCTTTGTATCATCTCAGGGGCCCCGCCCTTACGTAGCTCCAGGCCCGTGTAACTGCATGGCCAGTGCCACTTGAAGGTACCATAGCGGACACTCCACCAATGGTGCGGCCTTGCAAACTGCCCCGGAGTCAGTCATCCCCATTTGTGAGCCCATCCTGAATACCATTACCTCAACTCCCCCTCCATCAGCTGCTAACCGGTCTAGGAGTAATGACTCTGCCAAATCCTATTTGGCCAAAGAACTCAGGGAACTGGGCCATGCAGCATTAGGAACAGGAAGGAGTGCCAGTGCCCTGGTTGTTGCAGCAGCTGGAGCCAATGCCCCTCCAGCATCTTCAAAGGGTTTGAGTCTTTCAAGGCCCCCCACGGCATCATCAAACCGACCTCAAAGAGGTCGAAGGAAGAAGGTAAAAGGGTGTCGAGATTTCCAGAAACCATACGAGAGTCAATAGTCTGTCTCTGCACTAGTGCCTGGCACAGTGCCACCCTCTTATAGAGAATTCTGACCCTCTCCATCCAGAGGAGAGTGCCAGATTCTGCTACTTTTACTTCCTTCCTATCCTTTTTAACTTTCTATTTTTGTACTGTCTTTATCTTCTTTTCCATAGTTTTCTTTCCTCTTAATCATTGTCTTTAGGCATTTATTTCCACTGTATGCTCTGCTTAGGCAAAGCCCCATCCGCCAGCCATTCTGGCCTCATAAATTAGTACTTCGGTAGGAACTACTGTCAGTGCATATGTATTCTCCAAAGATATGACCCTTTAAGCCCCTATGCTCGTTCATAAAAGTGCCACAATTGGCACAGTGCACTATTATAGGCACTCAGCATTCCATGCGACTAGGAAAAATTTTAGCCAGCAAAAATTGCAATAACTTTAGTTATATTTTCAAAGCCTGGCTCATTTATACATTGTTTTGATTTAATTGCTGATTTAATGTTCCTTCCTAGTCTATATTTTGTGAAATTGTCAATGGTGAGACTTACATTTTGTGTAATTTTAGTTCCCCTCTACGTAGAATTACTTTCTTAATTCTGTCCCTGTTAATTTACACTAATGTTTCCCATGGAGAAATTAATACTGTTATGTGTCATTTTAATGTCACGAGACAAAGTTACTTAATGAAATCATAGAGCTATTAACAACATTACAAACACATCATATCGCCCCATCAGGACATGCGTTGCCTTAAACAATAAGCTGAGAGTATTATACATGATAAAATTAAGTATACTATTAACCCTGTAGGTTAAGGTAATTTATCTAATTGTTATTGCCACTCATTTTAACAGTCATTCCTATTGTGACGTTATGTTTTAAGAGTTATGAAATTTGACTTTCTTTCTCTTTGTTGTGCCATAGCAATTTTTTAGTTATTAATCTCTGTAGTCATGTCACACTTTATTCTTTAATATTTTTTATTCTTTAATTTTCAAGAATTAAATTAGTTTAAATTCTCTGCCTGTCAGTATCCACTGAGTTTTCTTTATTTTATATCATAAGTCCACGCAAAGGAGTATAGAGGGCTCAGTGATTTATATTTGTCCTTTGTCCTTGTTTCTGGCTTGTCTTGTTCTTTCCAACCTGTCTAGGGTTGAATGTCCTCTGGAATGGGGAGGCTTTCAGGATTTTAAGCCAGAACCAAGTAAAAGTAAAACTCTTTTTTAAAGAATTTCACATATTCTCGAGTTGCCTCTATGAACTGAAAGCCTTTGTTTTCTCTAAACCATCTCTATTCCTGTTGGCTACCTTGGAATTAATCTCCACAGGTGTCCTGAATGGGGAGGAGCACCTCTACACCGAGATTTTAAAAGGACGAGGCCACAGCAGCTCACTCTCAGAAATTAGACACCTCTCACCTGCAGAACACTACTTCCCCCCTTTTGCCCCCTACTCCTCTGGGGATCCCACACGTGATCTTTTACCATCCATAGTGCACAGATTGATCAGCAGATGAGAAGACAACAAGACCACGGATTTCCAGGTACTGTGTGAATAATTTCTAGTGCAGTCAGTGACTAGTTCCTCTTGTCTGTATTTCGTTTCATTCTTCCAAGGCGCCTTCCTCCCCTTCGTGGCTCAGCTTCTCACTCCCTAATTTTGATTCAATGCCATGATTAATTCCCCTTGTGATGCTAGTAATGATATTAAAGATTCCCTTAGTTAATCAAGCAACGTAGTATTCCTTTCTGTATAAGCTCCTAGTCATTCTATGGCCCCCTTGAGTGAGCTTTAATATGTAATGCTAAGAGGAAGACAGTATAACATTTTCCCACATGCCCATCGCCATAGTACTGATCCTAGAATGCAATCTCTTTGCAGACAAATATTGTGTCTGGTTGTGAGAGGGAAATCGGGAACCATTGGATACAACGGTTGCATTTAAATAACCCTCTTTGCGCAATTCATATCTCTGTGTCTGGGTCATTTCCCAGCCACATATTTCCTGTGGACCTGTAATCAACCGCTTTTCAATAATTTTTGGACCTGCACACAGTTTTAAATGTAAATATAGTTCATTTAAACTAACGTCCAGAGTTTTATGCAAATTCAGCTGCAGATTTTTGTTTGTTCTGACCCTCATCCCTCCATGCAGGGCCATTTTAGGAGTGCTAGAAAGCCGCATAAATACATTTTCACTGTGGGAAAGAGCATTTTAGAATATATATATCTATATATATATATATATATATATATGTATATATATATATATATATATATATATATATATATATATATATATATATATATATACATACACACACACAAAATTGTGATGCCCGTTGCCACGAAACGACCCCAGGTCCCATAATCACAAAGAAGTCGCGTTGCCTATCTGACCACGAGAAGGATAAAAGTCTACTCCCTCTCATACATACATACATTATATATATATATATATATATATATATATATATATATATATACATATATATATATATATATATATATATATATATATATATGTGTGTGTGTGGTGTGTAATATATATATATATATATATATATATATATATATATATATATATATATATATATATATATATATGTGTGTGTGTGTGTGTG
>NC_061087.1:54437339-54462339 GCF_015104395.2 Macrobrachium nipponense
AAAAGAGGATAAAAAGCAATACAGGGAGACCAGAGGGAGAATGAAGATGCAATATCACACGACTTACTGTCAACGAGTTGACAAATGAATTTAATAGCTGAGTGTTATTAAATTTATTTTGAGTTATTTTTGAAAGGGGAGTTGCCTTTGAGTGTTGACTCTCGTAGCAATATATATATATATATATATATATATATATATATATATATATATATATATATATATATATATGTATATATATATTATATATATATATATATAATATATATATACATATATATATATATATATATATAACATTCAAGCCTAATGTTTTTCGGCGGTGGCTCCTCTCCCTCTGGGTGATGTGGTTGATGGATTCGAAGAGCTCGTAGATGACGACGATCTTCCACGAGAACTTGTGTCTTATTTTGAAATATCGTATACCGGAAGCATGAGATGTAGAAGAATTAGACAGCAAGATCTTCTTCGTTTCCCATTGCTAGTTAGAATCTCCGCTGTAGAACTGAAACGGATATGCTCGCACTAATAACCATTCAAAGGGATCTTTTTATTGTACCATTTTTATTACAAAACAAGAAGACATTAATGACGACTTTGAGTCATATTTGTTTCCCTTTTTGTATATTTACATTTACATATATTACAAATATTCATTTCACGTTTTGGACTGATAATAGGTTTTCATCTAGTTTTTAATGAATTTTTCATTATTGTAATATTGGGAATGAAACTCTAGAGAGTGAAATTTACTGGGAATCAGATTACCTGGAGTTAAATTACTGGAGTCAAAAGACCGGGAGGGAAATTACCACGAATTAAAATACCGGCGGCCATGAGAGTTACCGAACACATTGGTACTGGCACTCCTTAAACCATCCATCACACGCCTTACTGATACTGCAAGTGGCGCTTCTATATCTTTCAGGTATCACGGACACATCTATTTGCATTCTTGCACTCACAGCCTATGAAGCTTTGTCTTGCATTGTAAAAACCAAACTATCTTTTGTCTCCTAAAAACGTCAAACACACACACACAGACATACACATAAATATATTACATATTAGAGATGATTCTGCTATCCGCATTTTTTATAAATCCACATCCCCATCTTCACTGAAAATTTCTTAACATCTACATCCACATCCTCATTAGCATTGAAAGCAACATCCGCACCCGCAGTTTGAGAATTCGGATATGTTGATATCACCCCTTACTCAGGGTTCAATAGTTCATAATCATACATTGTATCTAGAAGTATTTTTTTCCTTGCTAAATTTCATACAGTATATACAGTATAAGTAGCTCTGCTATAGCATATTTGTTATAAATCATATTTGTTTTAGTAATTTCATGTTATTAACAGCGGTTGTAGTCATTAAGACAGGGTATTGCATTCTTTAGGAAACTCTCTCTCTTCCTCTCTCTCTCTAAAATGCAAAGAATGTCTTTGAGTTTTGTTACTTTCATCATGCAATGGGCATGAAGTAGCCTTGTGCCAAGACAACAAAACAGTTCGTGTATCACTGGGTACGTAACCCACATCCTGTGATCATGTGGCTGAAAGTTGTCTGTAAAACCCTGGATAGGTTAGCTGGGTCGAGCACGACCCGAGATGTGTTTCAAAAAACATGTTTTTTTCCCATAAATCATCGTCTATCTCGAATCTGGGTGTGATCGATCTGCAAGAGGATAGCAGAACACACACTACAATCATGTCAAAACTTGCATTTGCCTTGCCTTTGTCCTTTCCCCTTTTCTGAGTAATAGTTTGTTTTGAACATGTGTGGGATACAAAGGCAAAGTTATCAAGTAGTGATTTCCTATCTAACACTGTTGACTCTGGGAAAGTTTTATAATGTTGGAAACTCTAGGTACGTGGTGTGTGTACATTATGCATGCCATTGGTTGTGGCTGAGAAGACATATTGCCATTTATTCCAATTTCTTTCGAATGCCAATTTCTCGGTTTTTGGATTTATTTTTTGCATTTTTCATCAACAATGGCCAGCAGGCAGTATTCTCTGGTGATGGATGTCATCAACTTACTTCTAATGGAATTATAAAGTGATTTTGATGATAATTTAGAGGTTGCTGACAACTCTATATAGCAAGAAGCCAAGTTTGTGTAACGAGAGTTGGACGCCTGGGGGATGACCTTGAGATATTAGACACAAGAGGGGGAGAGAGGGATGGGCCTCTGTGTTTTCTTGTGACAGATTACATGAGCTTATGTCAATAAATCATGACACACTGTAGAGAGAGAAGAAGAGAGGGAAGGAGATAGAGAGAGAGAGAGAGAGAGAGAGAGAGAGAGAGAATAACATTTCTGATATGAGAGTAAATTACATCTTAGTGCAGATATTTTTACATAATTCCACTCTAGGATAATATGAGTTTATTCTATAAAACAATTAGCCTTTTCCTATTTAATTTAGGTACCAAAATAATTCATGGAATTTTGACAATGTTTGGCCAAAAAACATACCTTTTTTTTCTTTCTTTTTTTTACCTCTATGGGTCTGACGCCTTATCTGGCAGTCACATATTATAAACAATAGTTTTAGGAAGGATTCCCTTCATTTTTGTGCGTATATAGCGTATTTTGTATTTTTTGTAAATATTTTCGTAAATTATTGTTTGAGACAGAGAGAGAGGGATAATGATATTTCTTATATAACAGTAAATTACATACTAGTGCAGATCTTTTTACATGATTCTGTTCTAGGATAATATGAGTTTATTCTATAAAAAAAATTAGCCACTTCCTATTTCATTTAGGTACCAAAAAACATTTGTGAAATTTTGACTTTTTTTTTTTTGGCCAAAAAAAAACAACCTTTTTTTCTCATTTCAGATTTTGACCTCTATGGGTCCTACACCTTTTCTGGCAATCACTTATTGTAAATAATAGATTTAGGAAGGATTCCCTCAATTTTTGTGTGCATATAGTGTTTTGTATTTTTTTTAAATATTTTTGTAAATTATTTTTTTTACATATTATTTTTTAAATATATTTGTAATAAATATTTAATTTGTAGATGGGTATGATTTATCTTCTCAGTAGTGTTCGGCAATGGTGAAATTGATTTTAGAAATTAAAATGTGCAGCATAGCTGCAGTTTTTTAATTTTCACAAATTTTTCTGGACGCTTGGGTCGAGCTCGACCCTGCAAACCTTTAAAGGGGCACCAAAATAGCGATACCTGTCCAGGGTTAACAATTGAATATTTTTAGATTATTTAGCTTTACCAAATATCTACATCGGCATCCGCAAATCTAAAAGAGTGATATTCGCTTCTGCACCTGCATCAGCAAATATATATATATATATATATATATATATATATATATATATATATATATATATATATATATATATATATTTATATATATATATATGACTGGTAAAAATGTTTGTAACAACAGAATTCCATCTAATAAAAGGAGCCCATAAAAACACCATTTTGGTGTTTTTATGGACTCCTTTTATATATATATATATATATGAATCATATTATTAGATATTATATATTATAATATATATATATATATTATATATTTAATATAATATATATATATATATATATATATATATATAAGAGATGTATCAGATGTCTGGAAATGGGATTTGTGGATGTGGATGCACATAGCAATTTTTAAAATTTGCTGATGCGGGTACAGAAGCGAATATCACTCTTTTAGATTTGTGGATGCAGATGTGGATATTTGGTAAAGCTAAATATTCTAAATATATTCAATTGTTAAAGACAACTTTCAGCCACATGATTCAAAATCATGTGTTCACAGGATGTGGGTTACGTACCCAGCGGTACACGAACTGTGTTGTTGTCTTGGCACAAGGTTATTTCATGCTCATTGCATGATGAGGGAAACAAAACTCAAAGACATTCTTTGCATTTTAGAGAGAGAGAGAGTGAGAAAGAGAGTTCCCTAAAAAATGCAATACCCTGTCTTAATAATTATAACCTCTGTTAATAACATGAAATTACTAAAACAAATATGATTGATAACAAATATGTTATAGCACATCTACTTATACTGTATATACTGTATGAAATTTAGCAAGGAAAAAAAATACTTCTAGCTACAATGTATGATTATGAACTATTGAACCCTGAGTAAGCAGTGATATCAACATATCTGCATCTCAAACTGCGGATGCGGATGTTGCTTGCAATGCTAATGAGGATGTGGATATAAATATATACATACATACAAACATACATACAGGATATGTATATATATATATATATAAATATGATATATATATATATATATATATATCAAGGTGCAAATTGTTTTGTGTGCTGCATTTTCACAGGAATAAAGAAAGGAATTATTAAATCAGTTGAAAGTTAGGGGAGTACTGTAATGGTATTACACATCCTGTAATACACATCATTGCCCTCCAGTACTCCATGGTCATTGCTGGTGACAAGTTTTTGCAAATATGTCGGGCTGCTACATGGCAGCTCTTTTGCTATTTTTTTTGAGATTTTTGTCTTTTATTATGCCATGGTGCACATCATGTACAAATTTAGTGAAATGGTCTGTGTCACTGGTGTGTGTCGCCGTTCAGAGTACTGCTTCATCCAGCCAAAGACAGGAAGACCTAAGAAGACCACTAAGAGTACCAGAGATAGGAACCTTATTGGGAGACAGCTGAGTGTCACACCATGTCCTACTGCATTAGAGGTCAAGCATCAGAACTCTAATTGGCTGTATATTGTCTCCCAGAGGAACATCCAGCAAATAATCCACGACTTGGGTTATCGCAACTATCGGGCCCACTGTAAGCCCTTGCTTGCATACAGGCAGAGGAACCACCACATCACCTTTGCTAAAAAATGTCATGTTTAGTCTCAAAATGGTCTTCTGGAGCAACAAGACTACCTTTAACATTTGTGACACCTGAATGACCCAAAGTACGCTGTCAAGACAGTTAAGTACCCGGATTCTGCCATGGTGTAGGGGTGCTTCATGTGCTATGGTACCGGTGAACTTGTCGTATTTGACTAAAACATGGAAGTTAAAAAGCACTTTCACCTGGAGCTGCATATTTGGTATTTGCCTGATTTATTCGACAAGAAGAACGATGGCGTCTTTATGGGAGACAATGCCCTCAGTCACAGGGCTAGATCTGTTACTTCCTGACTTAAAGACTGTCAGGTGAATTTATTCAAGGACTGGCCTGGTAATTCCCCAGATATTAACACCATAGAAAACCTCTGGGCCCTTCTGAAGCACAGCATCAGTAACGTGAATATCACAAGTGTTCCCAAACTAGTAGGATCACTGAAGTAGTTGTGGGAGAGCTTGCCCTTGGAACACCTCCATAACTTTGGTGATAGTGTTCCACAAAGGCTGGAAGAGATCATCAAAGGAAAGGGGAACACCACCAAGTACTAGCCAGACACTTCAGAGGTGGTTGGGGTTAGTTTTAATTTTCTTATGAGGTTCCCTTTCAAGGTGTCTTGTCTTTCCTCATTAACTATAATATATATATATAATATATATATATATATATATATATATATATATATATATATATATAAAATTAAATTGCTGACTGATGGTTGATAAGCGGATGTGATGATCAATGACATTCTTTGAAACGATGCATGTCATCATTTTGACTCCGGTGGAAACAGGGATCTCTTAAAAGGACAGATTCAGAGTTTGATCCGAAAATGTTGGCTCAATCACTTGGGTGGCGCCAAGTGGAAGTCGCTGCCTAAGCAGAACAGACCTCGTCTTATGTCCGTGCAAGAATCTGGTTTTGAGTAGATTTTATGGGCGTGATAATGAGCTGTTATGACGTCACGTATCTATTCCAGCTCAATGAACTTGTGACGAATCAATGACGTCATATTATGGGGAGTGTCTTGTGATAAAGTTCGTACATGAGTACGTGCAAGTTGTTTCCCCTACATAATGGGAGAGTAAGATCTTGGGCGTTCTAGAAGCAGCCCGTAAGTCTTGACTGTTTTGAGTGTGTGGTCACAGCTGTAATGGGTAAGCGTACTTTTAAGCCCGAGTGTGGCTTCGTCTTTTTATATTTTAAACCTTTATTTCACAGATGTCCTTTTCCATATGACTTTTTGATTTACGTCATTTTGGTTTGTTTACAATTTATTTGTGTGGGATCCTTTTTTTTTTATGTGTTCTAGATGGTTCTAGTTGGTGGGAACTTATCTGGTGAATTTAATGGGAACTTAACTGATAATTCCATGGTTATGGTGTGGAGAAACTATGACTTTTCTAGTTGCCTATGTTATGACTGAGCTAATGTTAGTTATTGTAAAGGAAGAGGTGGATTGGTTTGGTTCGGTCTCCAGGGTTATTTGGATAAAAGCAATGAATTATCTGGATTTTGAATTTTGACTTATTCAGTTAAACATTTGTTTCTTTGAGAACCTGATTTTTTCAGTTAATCCTTTTATTCTAGAATAAATGTATTTTTCTAGTTCACGAGTCTGATTTAGTTACCTTAGGTAATTATGTGCATCGACTGGATTAGTTGAGATAGAGAGAGAGAGAGAGCGAGAGAGAGAGAGAGAGATGAGAGAGAGAGGGGGGGGGGGGGGTGGTTGAATGAGAGAATGTCACCCCAGTGCCTTACTGCTATAAGGTCATTGTTACCAACATACTTCTGAGGAGAGGTTAACAGATATTTTCGTTTTTCTTTTGAGACTGCACCGAGGTTAAAACCTTCAGTAACACACACACACACACACACACACACACACACACACACATATATATATATATATATATATATATATATATATATATGTGTGTGTGTATGTATGTATATATATATACATATATATATGTATAATTGCTAGATCTAATGATTATGTTTCAAGAAATTTACTGGAATCGGCAATTATACAAATCACTAATAAAAACAACCTAAATCTAAGTCTGGGAATGTACCATTTGGACCCATATATTTGTAAGATGTTATGAAGGACCTCAAAATAAATGGACAACTAATAAATTAGTCCCACATGTATATAGTTATTATTTCTCTCTCTCTGTCTCTCTCTGTCTCTCTCTCTCTGTCTCTCTCTCTCTCTCTCTCTCTCTCTCTCTCTCTCTCTCTCTCTCTCTCTCTCTGGTTCGATATTCTCTCTCCCTCTTTCTCTTGCTCGATATATATATATATATATATATATATATATATATATATATATATATATATATATATATATATTTTCGTATTTTCATTAATAATAATTTTTGTTGGGAAAATTTGTGTAAAAATTCATGATATTAAAATGTATATGCTCCCGTGTTTTTTTCAAAATGTACTGTTTTCTGGAAGAATCACTTGTTTACTGCGGGTATCCTTCAAGGTGTGGCTAGCCTCTGGCGACTCCTTTCTCTAGAGTGAAAATCGCCCTTATGGCTAATCTGGTAGTGTCAGTTTGTATATTATGCCTTCTTTTGACTATGTTGTTCTTTGTAAAATCAGTTTGCCTCAGTAAAGGGTCCGAACAGGACCGAAAGTACTTGGCTATCTCGCTTTTTCATTTTTTCCTTCGTGGCAAAAAACCTTTATTTATATATATATATATATATATATATATATATATATATATATATATATATATACACACATGTATATATATATATATATATATATATATATATATATATATATAGATATATATTAGCTTATCACATACGCAATTGTTCTGTGCAATGGTACAATTACTAGAAGGAGCTCATCAAAACTGGATGGTACCTATAGTTTTACCACCACGAAGAAACCTCTCTGGCGTGGCGTTTGAAGATCTGCCCTGATGTTAATTTTACAAAAACAACAACTGGCACGTATGTGACAGACCTTTGAATGTCTTTGAGAAAAACCCTGAGGCTATTAGTATAAGATTATATGGGCTTTTAATTTCCAGGTACTTTAATCTCCTTCCTATTCTCGCCCTAAGAGAGCTTTATTATGGGATAACGTAGGCCCTCCATTCGACTTTTCATTTAGAAAATACCTATTTATTTTGTATACGATTGCCTTTTCTCGGCTGTGAGGGTGTGATGTCTATCCATGACTGTGAAATGACCACGAATGACTTGTAAGTCGGTGTCAAAGCCTCTCTACACTTTAGTCAGGCCAAAACCTTGTTGCCATATCGTATTCAAGCAATATCCAGTCATTGCTTCCACTCAATTATTTTGTCAGAGAGAGAGAGAGAGAGAGAGAGAGAGAGAGAGAGAGAGAGAGAGAGAGAGAGAGAGATCTGTTTGTATACGATTGCTTATTTTCTCACTAGTTAAACTCACTGTATGTTATGCTTTATTTCATATTTACTTGCTTAGCAATTTACTCTTTACCTATGATATTAAGAAATCAAGATATATGTAGAAAGGGGAAATGCCTCCAGACATATAACTCGAACGCCGAAAGTTCCCCTGGAGCTAATCTTGACGGCTTATCCGTGGATTTAAACGCACATGGAGCTGTTTGAAATATTAGCAACAGGGCCAAAATAAGATGCCATGTTGATAGAAAATCTGATTTTGTTTATTGTTCTTGTATAAAATAAAACGTTATCAATCGTGAACCTATATAATTGGTTTAGAATTCTGCGTAACGAAAAATATGATATTTGATATCTGTAATGGGAGAAATGGTTTGATCTCTCTGTTGTTGAAGTTATAGATTTGGCAAGAGTGTGAAGATGAACCATACGTGGAGAGCCCCGCCTGAGGGATCATTTCAATTTGGAATGACTTTAGTGGAGATATTTGTTCAAAAAGTTACACGTTTTCAAGGACAACCAGTCCCCATTATCAAGTATCCATGAAACGACCGAAGAAGTTACCCTGCTTCTCTTGTTTGGCTCTGCCCTCATCACCTTTCCCCGCCCACAACACGTTATTCCAGGTGTTCGTGTCTTGTGTATATGCGTTTCTTCTCTGTTATGGAGTAAGTGCATGTTTTGACGTTTTGTTAGTATTCCTGCAAATAAAATTCATGTTTTCCCAGTCTATCCCAGTGTTTGGCAACTGCCGACGATTGATTGTAGTGTCTCATGTTCTGTTTATGTAGTTTGCTTTCTCTTTGCAAGATTTTCCGCTCTCGCGTAATACTGTTCTTCACAGTCAAGACATGCTGCCATATATAGGCCCCCTCTTATTTCTTTCCCTTCTACCGGCTTTCTATTTCTAACTATTTTATTCCTAATGGTGTCTTTGTAGCTACCTATTAATTTGAAATTTTCTAGTTTCCTGTTGATTGGTGTAATAGAGTTGTTGTCAGGGACTATAATTATTTTCTCCCCTTTGAAATTTTCTTTGTCTCTACCTTCCCTTCCCCCAGAATAGTTTTTTCTAGCCCTAATGTTGCTCGCTACCACCAGTACCTAGGGTATCCTAATCTCCTAAAGCTCTCCCTCAGGTATTCCAACTCTTCTTCTAAGAATTTGGAACTTCAGGTCCTATAACCCCTATTGGCCAGCCCTGTCATTACTCACATTTTAATTTCTTTCCCGTGGATAGAGAACATATGTATGTATGAATTACTGTGTGTCTTCTTCCTGTATACTTTGAATTTTAAATTTTCCCCTTCCCTCTTTACCATTACATTCAAGAGAGGAATTTCTCCCTCCTTCTCTTCTATAGTGAACTTGAATTGTTTGTTTAATTTGTGTTTCCTTGGAACTTGTACGGTTCTTCCCTTTCTCCCTTATAAATGATCAAGATGTCATTTACGTATCTTACCCATTTTATGATTTTTTAAGTTCCTTTGCCCACTCTTCCGTTTCAAACTACTCCATGAAAATGTTAGCTAGGATTGGCAAAAGACTGGAAGCCATAGCCACACCATTTTTTGTATGTAATGGTTAAACACATTAACGCTGAGGGTCGCTGTCAACAATTTTAATAAAATGTCATGATCCAAGTCACATGTATAAACCCCTTCTTCCATGTTCTTTTATATTATTTCCATCGTCTTCTTAACTGGTACGTTAGTGAACAGGGAAGTTACATCGAAACTAGCAAATTTACAGTCTTTTACATTAATTTTAGATATTTCATCTATGACATTCATGTTATGTTTCCAGCCTCCTCTGTGGGGCTGACAGCTGGGACACCAGCCATCCCCTTCTTAGATCCCATGGACGAAAAATCTACCCTACAGTACCTGCCTCGACTAACTCTTCTCCACTCTCAAAAATGGGCATCCCCCAAATAAACCAAAGCGTGGGTACTGTAAAAAATCAGGGTGCCCCAGTGAACAGTGCCGTATACGAGCTGAACTTCAGCAGAAGGCTTCAGTTAAACTCCTTAATGGGAATACCCAGAACAGAACTGCCTCTGCATCTCGGGCAAAGAATGAGAAGCCTGCTCCCTCATCCGGAGCGGTGCTAAAGAAGGATTACAGCAGCAGTTATTGAGCTGCATGTCGAGTGTATGGGCACTCATCTTCATGGGCAAAATGCCCCAGTGAACCAGATACAACCGCCATTACCTAAGCAGTCACAAACCCTAAATTCCTCAGCCCTCCAGCTGAGGCAGCTATCCCACACATCAGGTTATAGCATTCGATGACTCTGGCATGCAAATCTCCCTAAGAAGGGAATACAAAGTTCCCCATGGGGCTAAAATTGTACACCATAGACTTGACACGATAGAAAGTATCAACCATGTAAAGTGGATGCTCCCTACCGCAAGTGTACATATTTTGGATCAGCAAGGTCTTGTCACTTTCAATTGAATCGTGAAATTTGAGTTGATTAAAAGCACGTTACTTGTGGTTCTCAAAAACGTTTTATATAAATTTTTCATTCAAGATAGTACCAAAATGTACAAGTTTACGAGAAGTATGCAACGTTGACTTGTGGTAATGCAGGCAAGACCACTATCAAATCCCAATTGGTGAAAGTGAAAATCATTGTGTTTAGTGGAAATCATTGTGAATAAATTTCATATTTGATTTTCTACTAAACATTTTAATCTCACCATTTCTAAAGCCACAGTTCATTGCCACCATAAAGCCTCCTTTCTCACAGTGTGCTACAGGTACCTTTAGGAATATGTTGTTACTTAAGTATTGTAAATAAATGTTATATTTTTACGTATACTTCATGTTTTGACCACACCAGGTATAAATGCCATATGTTTTCATATTTTTTTTTATAATTATAAAGCCATCTTAGCTTCATCACTACAGTGCAGATCCTTATTACAGGCATGTTAACTAATTGTCAGGACCAGAAGCTGTAGCTTTGATGAAGTGAAGAGTGTTTATCTGGGGAAAGTTTTCCTTAAAGTTGAGAAGAGAAGAAGAAGAACGCGAACGTAAATAGACATGCAGTTTTTCAGCTCCATTTATTTCTTTGTATTCTGGACGCCCAAGTAGCCTAGAGGCATCAGCTTGGGCAAAATGTAAATATTCTCTATCTACGAACATTAGAGATAAAAAGTGTTGGTTCTAGTTTTGAGAGACATCAGCCAAGTGAACCAGCCTGAGGTGACGGCCAGGTTTCCACTATGCTCTGAGGTGGTCACATGTTTATGACGTCACTGTAGCAACATCAGGGATGTAAGCATGGGTTCTTTAAAAGAAGTGTGGAGACAGGACTCTGGAATTACAGTTTTCTTCTAACCCCGAATACAACATAGTGTATAATGTAGTTTTCATGTATTGAAGATCACAATGGCATCATCGGATTCCAGCAGTTAAGTGGAAACAAGGTTATTATGAAGTTCAGTAACAATATAGTGTTTCAGTCCTTCTGTGATCACTACGACAAATAAGAATTTCAATTAGGAGATGGAAGGAGAGTGCGTGTGATTAATTTTTGCAGGATACATACTTACGTATCAATTCAGTATGCTCCTTTTGACATGGATAACAATATTCTAGAAAATGTTCTGGGAAGGTTTGGTCGGGTATATGGAATCAGGCTGAATAGATTTATCCATGGTAAAGCAGAAGGTCTTTTGAATGGTATCAGGACAGCAAGAATGGAACTGAAGTGTAACATCCCTTCATCAATCAATATTCAAGGGCACAACATTCTGTTCATTTACAGCAGCCAAAATAAAACTTGTTATAAATGTGGGAGGGATAAGCATATGGCAGATGACTGTACCTAAGAAAAAGAAGACAGAATGAACGTATTCAGAAGAGAAGGGACAAGCAATGGAACATGAAAATTAGGAAGGGAAAATTATGGGTAGTACAGATTTTCCAGCATTGCATTCAGAAGAGAAGGGACAAGCAATGGAACAAGAAAATGAGGAAGGGAAGAATATGGATAGGACAGATTTTCCAGCATTGCATTCAGAAGAGAAGGAACAAGCAATGGAACATGAAAATGAGGAAGGGATGAATACGGATGGGACTCAGAGTTCAGAATAAGGAAATGGTAATGTGGCTACAATTGAAACAATTAATAAAGTTAACGAAAATATTGACAAAGAGGATGAACATTGTGTAGACGAAGAGGATAACAGGCTAGGTCAAAGCCAAAGCCAAGAAGGACTCAGGGTGATAGAGGTTGTAGCTGAAAGACACCAGCACATTGTAGGAAACACTGTTGATAAAAGTTCATTAAAACCCGTAGTGAATTTGGGGTAAATGACAACAGTTGAACATTCTATGGCTGATATTTTCGAGTGCAGTTCGGATAGCGAGAATGCTAACTGTTCAGATGATGAATCAGATGACGACCCTTTGGATAGCGAAATGGAAGGTATACCTGGAAATAGCGTACGTGAGCAAATCGAGATAAATGAAGGTCAGTCAAAATGAAGCAGGGAGGAAAACTCAAGTTGAAAAAGAACAAGGACCGAAGGCCAGATAATGCGAAGAAGAGAAAAATAGTAAGATAACGTTAGTGTGTTAGGTTCTATAAAGTTTCCTTATTGGTCACATTTGTAGCCTACATTTTTATATTAACCATGGCACTGATTGCTGCTACAGTTAATATTAATGGTCTGCATGAAGAAAGCAAGCAGAGGAAACTCATAATGTTAGCTAATTACTATAAATTAAATATAATAATGTTACAAGAACATAATGTTAAAAATGTTGATAAATTAAATTATGTTAAAAATATCATGAAATCTTTATAAATTATACAACTTCTCTAAAAGGAGGTGTAGCAATTTTAATTACTAAATAATTGTCACATTTGAAGGTAATTCGCCAAGAAGACAAGACGATGAAGGTAGAGTATTGAGTTTGAGAGTAGGCATTGGTGAACAGATGCTCTTTTTATTGAATGTGCACGCTCCATCAGGCATTATTATGTAAGGAATAATGTTGATAACATAATATGTTGGGGAGATTTCAACTCTGTCACAAGCCTAGGGGATGTAAGCACAAGGGATGAAAAATTAAATTCCAATAAATTTATCAATCTAAGTAAGGGAATTGGTTTGAGGGATGTCTCAAATATAAATGTAACAAAAGAATACACGTATGTACGAGAGAACGCATTGACAGACTATATGTAAAAAAAACTGTATTAAAATATTAATTTATGTGAAATGGTGCCCATACCCCTTTCAGATCGCAAAATGGTTTTGTCAAAAATAAAATTTCACACTACTGTAATTGGTAGGGGAGTATGGAAATTAAATGTAAGTGCAAATGATGAGGTAAAAGAACACTTCAGGACTTTATGGGAGAATTTAAAAAGATAAAAGTGTAATTTCTCTGGTATACTAGAATGGTGGGATTATTCTAAGGTTGAGATTAAACCATTATTTGTCAAGCTAGCTAAAAGGATAGCATCGGAGAAATAATGGTATAATTAATCTCTTGCAGTATAGGTTAAAAGGATTACACATGCAACCAAATGAGGACAAGGTGGAATTTGCAACAATAACCTCCATAAAAACTAAGATTGAGAGCTTGAAAAATGGCATTGGTGAAGGGTCGAAAATTAGGGTTAGAATTAAGGACAAAGTTGAAGGTGAAAGGTTGCCGTGTCATTTGCTAAGGGATGAGAAAAGAACACAAAACACCCACACATTATGTCATATCAAGGGACCAGAAGGACAAGTACTGTATAATTCAGACGCCATATTACACTATGCTACAGACTTTTACAAAAGTTTATATGGGAAACTGAATGTTGATATGAATCTTCAGGCGGAGGTTCTGGAACAATGAAATAATAAACTCGACAAAGATGACTGTGACATAATAAATGCAAATGTTCTTGAAAAGGAGTTAATGGGTATTATCAAAAGCCTGAATAATGGGAAAACACCAGGTATGGATGGTCAACCGGCTGAATTCTATAAGGAATTTTGATCTATTATAAAAGATGATTTATTATTGGTTGTTAAGAAAGTTCTTGAATGTAAACATCTGACTTCATCACAAAACACTGGTTTGATAAAACTATTTAGTGAGGGGACCAAGGGTCAGACATTCAGCGAGTGGAGACATTTCACTTTTGAATGTTGATTGTAAAATAATAGCTAAGATATTAGGAAATAGACTTAAAAATGTTATTCCTAAAAATGTTATTCCTAAAATAATATCCGAAGAACAATACTGCTTGTCAAAGGGAAATCCATTGTCAACTGTAATAATAACATTCGTGATATAATTAATTGTCAATAAAAATAAACTAAATGGAGCTGTTGTAAATCTGAATTGGGCAAAGGCCTTTGATGCTGTTCACCACAGTTTTTTGTTCAAAATTATGAGTAAATTTGGAATACCAGACTTGTACGTAGAGTGCATAAAAATTCTTTATAAAAATTGTAGAAGTTTTTTATGTATCAGTCGGCATTTAAGTAGTCCCTTTCCTATTGAAAGGTCTGTAAGGCCAGGTTGCCCTCTCTCCATGCTTCTATATTTTATTTATCAGGGGATTCTGCATTTGAAAATCAAACTGAATGAAAACTTTATACCGCCTCAGCTTCCAAATAAATTGAAGGTGTGCATCCAAGGATTTGCTGATGACACATCAGTTTTTCTTGCCACTGATGATCTAGTGGTAGAAGTCTCTAGTGTAATAAGTGATTTTGAAAAAGCAACAGGTGCCAAATTGAACAGAGATAAAAATAGTGTCACAGCAATAGGTAACTGGGTGGACAAACAGGAGTGGCTAATACCGTGGTTAAGAACAGAGGATGAACTCAAAATTTTGGGAATTCTACCTGTCAAACAGAAACGAGTATTGTACAAAAGAACTGGGATTTGGTCATTGGAAAGCTTGAGAGAACAATAAACATGTTATCAGACAGATACCTTACAATTTTTCCAAAAGCTATTATTGTAAATTCACTTCTGTTATCAAAAGTCTGGTATACATCTCACTCATCGTCACTTAATAAAGCGTATGCACAGAAAATAATTGCTATTATATTCAGGTCTTAGGCACTGCTAACAGAGGAAAGTTGTATGGAGATGTAATAGGTCTAATAATTCCTTCCTCTTTCCATTTACTGACCCTTGTTCTCTGATTCTGAAAGGTATGCAGTATGCAGGAATAAAAATGGGTTTCGTACTTTCCTTTAAGCTTACCTTATGTTCTAACACATTAGTCAGTCCCAATTTATCCCCTCGTAAACGTACTATGTTCCCAAATTCTGCCAAAAGTTCGCTTATCGCTACTATATATTCTTTATAGTCTGCATTAGCTAAATGTTCTCTAAAGATTTTCTTCCTTGATTGCATTTCTGCCTCTACAGTAGCCACTGAACCACTATCACTACTCCAATCTTGGAGGTCTACCACATATGTATTCTTCTGATATTTCCTAGCTGTATTGTTACAGTTCAGTAATTCCACCCATGTAACACAGTGTTTGATACTCTGTTCACCGATACAGTGCTAATAACCCCTCTTAGTTTCTCGCTACCCTCAATTACGCATACCTCCCTGGGCTTTTTCACTTCCCCCATTCTGACTTTTACCATAGTCTTTGTACCTGGATTTAAAATAACGTCCTCTGATAAAACACCTTTATATTGTGGTTAGTACTTCCGTTCCATGTCCCCATAAATATCACCACCCGTGGTTCTCATTGCATCCACCAGGACCCCATTGTTAGTATCAGTATCAGCATCACCACCCATACCACCATTGTTAAAACCGCCTAAATTGTCACCACCGTGGCCCTCAATATCCCGTTTATTATTACCGACACTGACGCCGTTATTCCCCATATCACCAGTGTGGGCTCCACTATCACCTTTCCCCATATCATTGGTATCATTACCATTATCACTGCCAAAAGCACCCCTATTTTCACTGTTACCCATATTAATCTCGGTATCCTTAGTTCCACTTGTATCCTCATATGGGATCAAAACACCCAGTACACCTGTATGGACCGATATCCTGTGTCTCCTACATGCAGGATGGCCCAGTAAAAGCCTGTTGCCCAACACAACCCCTTTTATAACCATAAATGGTTCTATTAACACTCTATCACCAAGAGTAAACCGTATTGGGAGAACATGGACTGATACAGATCATGGTCCATTAAATTCACTGAAGTTCCTATATCAATAAAAATTGGGATCTTCACATCCTCCCCTGTTCCATTTACTATCGGCCTGGGCTCTGTACCCTTTTTGTTGATAGGCTTTCCGAAAATTTCGCCGATCCCTTTGCCCCTTTGAGTGACCTGTCTGGGAAGTTCTCTTATTATAACTCCCAAATTTCTGAGGTGTAGGTCTCACATCCCTCCGTATCTGAGACAGACAAGCCTGCCAAAAGGGATCCGCACTTTTGCATATTCCACAATATTTGACTCTGCATACTTTCTTTGTGTGCCTGGTTTATTATAATTGTAGCAACGCAACTGCTGTTGCCCTTGATCGATCGATCTTCTCTTATAGTCCACTTTTGCACACAAATGGGGAGAAGGAAAATCTGAGTCTCTAAGCATCATATTTACTGGACCAATCCCATTAAAAAATTTTACTATCCACTGTGGGATATTTGGACATATGTTTTTGAATTTGGGAATAAATCAGTTCCTCATCTGATGTGGGCTCAATCTTTTCATCAAAACTCTACAGTGGCATCCGGGAAGTCCTTACAGACCTTACAGACCTTACATCTTGTTCGGGTTGCCCCAGGTCCCTCAGTGTGAGGCACCTCTAATGTCTACCAAAGAGTTGATAGTACATCTTCTGGTATATTTTGCATCTTCCAATCTTAGATGGTCTGGGATGCAGCTTATATATTTGTCGAGCTTATTCTTAAACACATCTACGCTCACTCCTGATATACTCCTCAGATGAGCTGGCAAAGCATTGAATAGGCACTGCATTATCGATGCTGGTGCTTTGTGGATTAATGTCCTGTGTGCTATCCTTATTTTTCCTGGTATAGTTTTGGCCACTATTAATCTACCTCTGCTTGCTCTTTCTGATATTTTTAGCTCCATGATGTTTTCAGCTATTCCTTCTATCTGTTTCCATGCCTGAATTATCATGTAGCGTTCTCTTCTCCTTTCTAGACTATATAATTTTAAGGATTGTAGTCTTTCCCAGTAGTCAAGGTCCTTAACTTCTTCTATTCTAGCTGTAAAGGACCTTTGTACACTCTCTATTTGTGCAATATCCTTTTGATAGTGTGGGTACCATATCATATTGCAATATTCAAGTGGACTACGAACATATGTTTTATAAAGCATAATCATGTGTTCAGCTTTTCTTGGTTTGAAGTGCCGTAACAACATTCCCATTTTTGCTTTACATTTTGCCAATAGAATTGCTATTTGATCATTGCATAACATGTTCCTATTCATCATCACACCAAGGTCTTTAACTGCTTCCTTATTTGTGATTGTCTCATTATTAGGTCCCCTATATGCATATAGCTTTCCTTCTCTGTCTCCATAATTTATTGATTCAAATTTATCAGAGTTAAATACCATCCTATTTACCTCTGCCCAATCGTATACTTTGTTAAGGTCTCTTTGTAGCGCGTTCCTATCTTCATCACAAGTAATTTCTCTACTTATTCTTGGGTCATCGGCGAATCTACTCACTACCGAGTCCTTAACATTACTGTCTATTCCTGCAATCATAATAACAAACAGTAATGCAGCTAACACCATACCTTGTGGCACACCGGATATTACCTTAGCTTCATCCGATTTCTCATCGTTTGCAATAACTATCTGTTTTCTGTTATGTAAAAATTCTTTCAACTATCTTCCTACTTTATCCACTATATTATGTTTTCTAATTTTCTTCGCTAATATATTATGGTCTACCTTGCCAAAGCTTTTGCAAAGTCTAGATAAACCACATCTGTTTCATTTCCGCTTTTCATACTTGTGTATGTGTTCTCACGGTGGACTAACAGTTGGGTTTGTGTACTTTTTCCAGGTACGAAACCATGTTGTCCTATATTAAACAAATTATTTTTTATTAAATGTTTCATAATATTTTTCTTCATTACCCTTTCATACATTTTCATAATATGTGATGTTAGACTCACAGGCCTATAATTACTTGCCTCTAGTCTTGATCCACTTTTGAAAGTAGGGGTAATATATGCTAATTTGTGCTCATAATAAATCTTGCCTGTATCTACACTTTGTCTTAATAATATTGCAAGTGGCTTTGCGATAGAATGAACTACTTTCTTTAACAAAATAGCAGGAACACCATCAGGCCCTGCAGCAGCTCCATTTTTAATTTCATTAATAGCCTGCACAATATCAGCTTCATTAATATCTATGTCAGCTAAATATTCACTATTTTCGTCCCTTACTTTTATGTCATTATCTTCATTATCAATTCTAGGGGTGAATTCTCTCTTATATCGTTCTGCCAATATGTTGCATATTTCCTTTTTTTCATTCGTTAATCTCCCTTCAATTCTTAGAGGGCCTATTTCTATTCTTTTTTAATTCATCTTTTTCGCGTAAGAGTATAATAGTTTGGGGTTTTGCTTGATATTTACTAGGGTTTTTTCTTCCAAGTCCCGTTTTTCATTTTCTTTTGATTGTATAATCTTTTGATCTGCATTTTCTATCTTACTTTTTAGTTCTATAACTTTCCATGCATTTTTTTCTTTTGCAAGACCTTTTTTCCACTTTCTGATTTTCTGGAACAAGATCCTTCTGTCTCTTGGTATGCATGACTGATGTTTACTTTTCTTCTTCGGTATATATTTATCCACTATTTTCTCTAATATTTTAAATAATATCTCCATATTTACCCTTATATCATCACTTACGAAAATGTTATCCCAATCTTTGTTTAATTCTTCATTTATTTCTGACCATTTTATATTTTTACTGTAGAAGTTGTATTTTCCATATCCTTCCCACTTTTTCATTTCTTGCTTATCTCTGTTTTCACTTGCTTTGGAATGGACTGTTAATTCTATGACATTATGGTCTGAAATACTCGCATTATAAACTATTATTTCTTTAACATAATTCACCTGGTTCACAAATACTAGGTCTAAAGTATTTTCCTTTCTTGTTGGCAGGTGATTTATTTTTTTAATGTTGTATTCTAGTAGCATATCTAATAGCTTTTCGAATTCCCTCTTATCTTCTGCACTACTATTACTCTCTTTTTTATATGTATAAATACAACCACAATCTCCTAATCGTTCTTTCCAGTCTACGAAAGGAAAGTTAAAGTCTCCAGATAGGAGAATAGTCCAGTCCTTGTGATTTCTACATATATCATCCAATTTTTCTATTATTATGTCAAACTCTTTAGTATTAGGGGGTCTATATATTACTATGTTCATTAATTTTTCAGATTCAAATTCTACCGAGTTACTATATTTCTCATATGTTTTTCCTTGTTTTTTGTCTTGCCCATATATTGCGGTTCCCCCTTGATTCCTATTTTTTCTATCTGATCTATAAGTTTGGAATCCTTTTATTTGATCGTCATTCCCAGTCTCTTGGGAGTACCAGGTTTCACTTATATTCATTATATCTATTTTCTTTTCAATTTGGGTTAGTTCTTCTAAGTACTCTATTTTTCTTTTTGAGTTACTCGTAACTAAACCCTGCGCATTCATCACTATGATGGTTTGCGTGTTTTCTCCTTCTTTTAATATGGGTAATAATAAGGATTTTCCCATGTCTCTTTCCTGTTCTGGTATGTTGTTCTTTTCTTCATTTCCAGAAATTCTGACATTAAAAAATCCAACTTTTCCATAATATTTGATCTTCCTTCATTATAATTATTCATTTTTCTGAATCTGCAATTTTCTCCGTATCTCCAATATTCTCTTGCATCATAAATACAGTTCTTATCTCTTGAGTTGTATCTTGGAGCTGATGCTTGGAAATGTTTTGCTGACACTGCATATCGCGGTGATGGCTTGGTTTTTTCTTACATCTGATATTCTTTGTTCCTCTCTTTATTTGTTTCTTTCTTATTTTGGATTTTATTATTTGATTGATTATTTATTTTATTTTGATTCATGGCTACAGGGTGCATATATTTACATTTTTTGTTGAACTTACATCCTTTTCCTTCCTTTAGGTTTTTGCATATTTTTGGATGTAGATCTCTGCAATCATCCTCATAGCCGTCTATGTATGCACATTTACCATATATTTCATAGTTGTGACATACCTTAGGATGTTTGTAGTAACATCTTTCTCCGAATCTGCAATTCCCTCTTTTCAAAAGGGTGCAGACTTTGTCTTTCTTGTCTAATTTTTCCTCTTTCCTATCATTGTGTAGATCTGGGTAGAGCCTCTTTGGGATTTTCTTTTGTGTTGTCATGTCGTAATTAATTTCTTCGTATGTATGCTGCTTGATTGCCTCATATGTAGCATCAATGAGTATCTCTGCATCAATACTTTTATCTTGTTCTTTGTTTTCCTTATTTTTTCTGTCATTTCAGTTTTGTTTACTTCTCTTCCGTTTTCCTCTTCTTCTTCTTCCTCTTCCTCTTCTTCTTCATCCTCAACTATTTGTACATTCAGTCTTGATTTAATAACATTGTCTATCCATGATAGACATGTTGAGCAAAACATTTTCTGATCAGGTTTTGTGGATTAACTATGCTATACCACACCTTACACAGTTTACATGCTTTTGGCATTCTTTTTCCTACTGCATCAATTAGGATATTCACAATGTTCACCTTATTCATTTTCTTTGTCGGAATATGTTGATTTATGTATGTTTTCTTTATGAGTCTCTTGACCATTTGGATTTTATTTGGAACTTCTTCAATTATTTTCAAGATGTTTTCTGTTGATTTGTTCCAGTTTGAAGGATCATATCCTTCTAATATATCTATGAATGCTTTTGTATCTTTTTGGTTAGGGTTGTTGTTGATCTCATAGATGAGAAAGGCCAGCTCCCTTCCTGCTACCTCATCATGTTGCGAATCTGCTAAACATGCTAAATTTCGCCATTTTTTCCACAGTTGGAACTTACTGCCATCTTGATCTGATTTACATTATTTCACTTGATAAATTAACTTAGTAGACGCTTTATACTATTATTTTCACACTAATCTTATCACCGACAGTTCACGAACACTTCTAGATATTTATAAACTTCCAGACGAATGTTAAACGCATGATATCTGTTGATTAATCAGACTGTGCGTGGTAACGTCTCACCAAGCTAAATGGCACTGAGAGAGAGAAGCTGGGAAAAATGTATTCGTTTCTGTAAGTTGTCGAGTGAGATGTTATTCCCATTTACCCATGTGGTCTTTTTCAATTTCTGTATCCATTCTCCCGCTGAGTCAAAAAGTTTTGAGCTATGCTCAATAAGACTTGTTGTCCCTTTCCTAATCTTCCACAATCCTCTTAAATCCCTCACCATATTTCCGTGTTCCTTTGTTCCATATGCTGCCCTCAGAAATGCTTGTGACTCGGTCCATGACCAGCATTTTGTGTATTGGAAACTACGGCATCTAAATGACAAATCCCCTTTATTGAAATCAAACAAGGCTTTTGCCTCTGTGAACGCCTCTGCATCATTTTTCATTCCCTTGGCATTTAAGTAGTTATTCACTCCCTCAATAAAAATTTGCTCTGGTTGGGACAGAACGCCATCAACAATGCCTCGAAAAGGGCTAACTCCTGTAGTTTTATTAGTTATCTTATGCACCAAAGTTTGACTGTTACCTGCTTCGGCCATTTTGCCTTCTTAATGGGAACTCCTATGATTGAGGATTCGCCCCGACCTCAATAACATAGATATATTTATCCCCACACAAACCACCAACACAAAAGTAATTATAAATATATCATTCACTGATAAAAGAAAATAGCATACACTAATTCCCAATAAACCGCTAATGCTTCGAGTTACTGCCTCGCAGATTCAAGATCAATCGGCTGATCGCAACTGTTACAAGGCCACGAGCTGGTCTACAGAAAACGGGAAGACGTGAGTGAGAGAAAGTGAATGTAACCCCCATTCTCCCCTCTGAGAAAATTAGCTTACCTAAGCACCAACCCGTTCTCACCGCAACCTCTTTCACACGCTCGCATATAAAAATGAAACATATCCTACAACTTTTTCTAATGCATTGCAATTACAACAAATCCCTAAAGTCCATTGAATCCTGAGGGACATCAAAATGAAATACACTTGTGAGCAAATTGTTAACACCAGGTAAAAACAAAAGTAAACTTTAACACTTACATCCTCATAGGTATAGGCACGTGAACACAAAGTTATTTGCACTCGCCTTAGCGCATAATATTCAGTTACACTTGCAACCGCACGTAATTAATTCCCATTATCATTTATCCCTCTCCCCCAAGAAACACGTCTTACACTTAAGCACCAGCTAACAGAACTGCCAAGCCCCGCTGACACCTGAATTCCACTGACAACAAGTTAAAATCCCCTTTTGTTTGCAATAGAGAGTCAGTTGCCAAATATACATAATTATAACCACTTTTCCTAACATATGCCTAATCTATCTAATCCTAGTCTCTCTGATAATGTAATCTATAGGCTTGAATGCCTTTTAAATGCTGCCACCACCTGTTAATGCAGATTTCATATATCTTTCAGCTTTCAAGCTTTGGAATAGTAAGTGAATCCACAACATTATTGTGTGGTCGTATTTTAGCATAGTTTTCATGGTTGAGACCAGTAGAGTCCATAACTATAAGCAATTAACAGAATTGATTACTATGATGTTACCACTGAAGAGGGATCCATTTATGTGAGGAAACATCTGGTTTCAAAAGAATATATATATATATATATATATATATATATATATATATATATATATATATATATATATATATACATATATATATAAGCGAATACCACAGGAAAATAATAGTCAGAAATCTAAGCGCTTTTGTCTTTACTCAGACATCGTCAAGCAGTTAATGAAGTACAATTGGAGATAAAGGTCTCAGGTACAAAACAAGATCAAGAATACCAGATGGTTAATTGTCAAAAGGGTAAAAATTAAAGAGATAATCCAGGATTATCGGATATCACACAGTCACAAACCTAACCGAAACTACAAAGTATCTTTAGAGTCCAAAACATGTAAAAACTGAATATATTAATTTTGTTGCTTATATTTATCTACAACTTTTTTCATTATGAAGGCATCGAGTTTAAATAAACCAAGACTTAAATTTAGAACATTTCTATTATTTGACTTGATGAAACAAGATTCAATGATATTCCTTTTAACTGTGTCATTACATGGGATTAAGGCTCTAGCTTGACTCTAGTTAATAGGATGGTCTAAATCTCTCATATGTACGAATAATGCATTCGATATTTGCCCAGTTCTCACAGAATACTGATGTTGCTTGAGACGTTGTGAAAGGGATTTACCGGTCTGTCCGTAATAGACTTTATCACACTTTTTGCAAGGAATTTCATATATGCAGCCTGGAAGATCTTTAGGAGAATTTTTTATTATTTAATTCTTGACATTAATATTACTGAAAATAACATTTATGTTAAATAGCTTTAAAATTCTAGGAATATCTAAAAACCTTTCATCATGGGGTAATTTTAGAATGTTATGCTTACTAAATTCAAGTTTGTCATTAGTTGAATAAAATGTTTTTCTAGCTCTTTTCCATGCTACATCTATAAAAGTCCTTGGGTATTTAAGTTTCAATGCAATATCATAAATAGTTTTAATTTCAGCGTCAATAAACTGCGGGCTACAGACACGTAAAGCCCTTAAGAACATCCCAGAAAAAACAGAGAATTTAACATTTTGATGGTGATTGGAGTAGTAATGAACAAAAGAGGCAATGTTAGTTGATTTTCGAAAGACTGAAAAGGTGAAATTTCTATCATTTCTATGGACAGTTACATCAAGAAAATTCAAATTACAATTTCTTTCTTCATGATTAATTTATCAAACAAACCAGTGGATAGTGCTACGACAGCGGCTTTGGGATATGGGTTAAGCTTTGGTGTATTTAATGGTAACCTGGACTGTGTCGACATCTCAAAATCCTTTTGTTATTTAGAAAAATTTAATCAAAACCTATGCCCTGATGATATCAATATTAGTAAAGGTATTGTGTATGTGGCTATGAGTAAACCTTCTCCCCCTAATGTACCCGTGAGATTTCTCCAGGCTTTTAAGAAAATTAGAGAAGATGAAACAGTGAAAGTGACAAAAGCAGATAAATCTAATGCAGTGGTAATAATGAATAAAAGTGACTATATAAGTAAAATAATGACATTGCTAAATGATACTGATACTTATACGAAACTGAGGTCTGACCCTACACAGACAGTGAACTCCCATTTTAAGAAACAAATTAAATCCATTTTGAAGGGCTTTGACCATTTAATTAAACAGTTTACACCGCAATGCGCCTCCCTACCTTATATGTATGGTTTAGTCAAGACAAATAAAATCAATAACCCTATCAGACCAATCATTAGTTCAGTGGGCTCAGTTACGTATAATTTATCTAAATGGCTTGTAAAAATTCTTACTCCTTTGGTAGGAAACATTTCTAACACGAATGTTAAAAACAATGTTGATTTTATAAACAAA
>NC_061087.1:54467339-54494839 GCF_015104395.2 Macrobrachium nipponense
AGCAGATGAAGTTTCTTTGGAAAATATAAGTATTAAATACATGCATGAAAAATTATATAGTTTTGTTTCCAGTGTTTCTATCAATATTTGACTTCTGTGCAGTGGGTAGTTCACATTATCCAAATTTAATTATAGCTTTGAGATTCTAGGTTATACATGTTCAGGCTCTCTAGTCATCTTTGGTAACCTGTTTGCCTGATGAATAAAATTAACTTTGTGGCTCTTGCTTGTACCCCTTCCAGTCTATTTAGGTCCTTTCTAAGTGTTGGTGACCAAAACTGTACTGCATATTCAAGATGTGGTCTAACTATTGATGTGTAGAGCTGCAGCATCGTTTCCTTATTTCTGTATCTGAACTGCCTCTTTATGGATCCCATAATTTCTGTGCCTTCTTTTCAGCTTTTGTGCATTGTTTTGTGGATTTCAAGTCCTAGGTAATAATAACTCCAAGGTCCTCTTCTTGTTCGACACTATTTATGTCATTCCAAAGCATCATGTAGCTGGCATAAGGGTTGTTTGTTTCTATTTATGACCCTTTACATTTATCCAGGTTAAAAGGCATTTGCCATATTTTTTACCGCTCTTCTATTTTCTTTGAATCATTTCTTAAACTCTCCATTGTATCTGGGTCTGCTGCATTCACACCTAGTTTGGTGTCATCTGCACATTAAGCTATCTTGCTAGTGAAGCCTAAAATCTGACCATTCTGATTCTTCACCATTTATTACGACTGTTGTATATTAGTTAGCCAGTTCCTAAGGCTCTAACTTTTGTCATTAGTTTCTTGTGTGGAACTTTGTCAAAGGTCTTTTGGAAATCTAAGTAGAATGTATTTATAGCTCCACTCTCGTCGATGCCAATCATATTATGAAAAAACTTCAAGAGGTTAGATAGGCAGGGTCTGTTGGATATTTAACAATAAATTATTTCTATCAATGAGAGAGAGAGAGAGAGAGAGAGAGAGAGAGTTTATAATTCTGAAGATTGCTACATTGTTTCCAATACCTGTAGCTTACAAAGAAGTAGCAGGCGAAGTTTCTTTGACAAATATAAGTATTAAATGCTGCATGAAAATACAAATTACATAATTTTGTTTTCAGTGTTTCTATCAATATTTTACTTGTGTGCAGTGGGCACTGATTATCAAAATTTAATTATAGCTTTCAGATATATACATTAATCTATCCATGGGGGGGGGGGCACATGATCAGGTACGCCCCCCTTAAATCCGCCACTGTTGTGTGAATATGGCTAGGAATAGTTTACAGATGTAACAGTTACCAATGATATAATTTTCCTATGAACACCTTTAAAATGTAGCAAATCACAACCAAGTCACGGCATATCATGACATATGATAATGCAGGTTATCTTCAGAAAATGATGAACTTTAGAGATTTCAACGGTCTGAAGTAATTCTGTATAATGCCACTCTATGGCAGCCTCTTGTCACTGACCATAGCACCCAGAGCAATTCACGTGTGTGCTTGGTTTTGATGGACCTCTATGAAGGTATTGAAACAGCAATTGGCACCTCAAAGGCAAACAGGAATGGTATTCCCACAGATCAACAATAAATGTTCATTTCCAGAACTGTCATTCCTGCATTTCTTGTATGAAGGGCCATAGTGGGTTAATTGCATGTGGGGCCTTTCAACAAAATGTCTACTCTCACTATGCCTTGAGTATCATAAGGTCATCTCAGGACTTTTGTATTTGCATGGAGTCATGCTGAGGCTTAATCTTATATGTCACATCTCATTTTCTCATCTCATTTAGCTGTGATGTCCAGGGGAGAACATTCTACGTGTGTGTGGATCAAGAGTACACTATTGAGGTTAGGTGGAGTTGAAATGGGTACTAGAAATTTATTGGTAGCAGTCAGTTTCCAACAATGAAAATTGATTGTCAGATTGCATGACTAGTATGAGTTTGATAAAGGTTGAGATGAGATCGAGAGAGTTGGGAGGTTCTTTGTCTGCTGACTGAAGGTCAGACTACATTAAGGATATTATAGACTAAAGTAAATGATATAAGGAAAGAACAAGAAAAATAGTAAATTAGCAAAAATAAAGTATAAAAGTGGGTAAAAGAAATAAAACTGGTATTAAATAATTCTATATGTATTGAATTAAAAGAAGAAAAATTATTAAATCAATTCCTTTTTAGAACATTTTTCTTTTAAAGGTTGTCACCTAACACTCCCTCAAGAAGAGATTTTTAGATCTTAAAGGAAGGAGGGAGCCAATGTAATATAGTCATGTGACCATTCTTAATGCTAAGGTTATTATGCTCTTTCTTCATTACAACCAACTTTATTTCCCTAGTGTGTTACAGGGATTAGAAATTAGAAATGCAATGTATTACGTATATAGTCAAGTTCCAAGAACACATTGAGACTGTTTCAAGTGAGACGTTTTTCATTCATTACCTTAAAAATGTGCAGCAAAATGTTCAACACCCAGCAAAAGGACTAATAATTCTTTTCAGTGGTTGCAAAATTACACCCGTTTAATAATAAACATTTTGGAATAGTCTGCCACCGGCTGATCAAAACCATGGTTGCCTTCCTGCAACAAAATGGGAACAGCCCAGGATTACTTGCACCCACAATAAATAAAATTGCTGGTTAGAATCAGTGTCTTAAGGATGGTTGTCATACAAAGCAACTTTAGGTAACTTACGTGCCTTCTGGTATAGAATGCTCCTAGTGATTATTTCTTTTTATCAGAAGATTGTGTTGAGGGGCTGTTCAATGATGGAATAATTCAGGAAAAATAGGTGATAGTATTTCATCACTCCAGGTAAATGAGATCGTTCATAGCAACATATGTTGAATAGGAAAACTCAATTAATTTCAATTTTTTATTGTGCAGGCCTCAATGCACCTTTGCCCCTAAGTTCAAGGCATACCATTTTTGGCTACACTGCTGGTCATGTCATTATCTTCTGCTAAATGTTAGAATACTTGGTACAATTATTCAACATACTCACTTCTTGGGATACAGGGGATTATGATTTCTATATAATATGCTATACTTTCCAGTTCTTATATCAGCTGAGTGATCATGTGTTGGGAAAACATGGAACCATTCTTCCTGTTGAGGGATTTATGTTGTATTTATAGATGTCCTGAGGTATCCCAAAGGATCATATCACAAGCCTGATCTGTGAGGGGCACACACTAGCATTTCTTCAGCAAGTTACATCTGGTGATGTGTCAAGACATTATCAAATTCATTAACACAACCATTAGCAACAGATGGGATGAGCCTTATTTCAACAGTTATTTCATTAAGATTAGAAGTAATGCTCAGGTGGTCTATGAGAGAGCCAACAGAGTTTGCACTGAGGGTGGAAAGATCTTGCTCTCCAATATTGATGACCAGAAGTAGTGGTCTACCATCAAGTCATTACACTTTGTAGTTGATTCAAGCACGTTTGTCATTGTAGGACTTGATGAAACTGCTGTACATTGCACTCATGAGAAGGCAGAACTTTCTGAGGAAACTGTGTGGTGAGTCTGTGGGATTGCATCAATCATGTGTTCCAGAGCCTAAGTTGCTCAATGGCCTTCAGGTCAAAACTTTGCTTCTTGGCCCTGACAGTTATGGTGGCATAGACCCTGACAGGGTCTTTCCAATTTCTTATTAAAGATTGCTGATTCCATCGCTCCTAAGAGTGCTACTATTTTCAGAGGATTAGTTGGACTTGAAGTTTTCCTTCTTCTTAGAGGAAGGGAAACAGAGGTACAGTACCGAAAGTACTGAGTACATCTTCAAGTCCCTTTGAATATTGACCCATTTCTATTACCCTTGTTTTTTTAAGGTTTTTGAGGAGCTGTTCTCTAAGCATCTTTGTAGGTTTGTTGAAGATGTAACCTGCTACCAGCATTACAATTTGAGTTGGTACTTGTAAAGCACTCTTGTTTAATACCTATCTTCTTACAGAGTATGCTAGATGATGGTGAAGAGGCACAAATGGTCAGTCTAGATTTTAGTGCAGCTCCTGACTGTATGAATCATGCAGCACTTCTTTACAAGCTAAGGTTATTGATATTCAAAGTGAGTTTTTCATATCCAGAAAACAAGGGGTCTGTGTTGATGGCCTGTATGGTCGAAGTGCCCTCGGACATTTTCTATTTATTATTTATACAAGTGACATGTGGAAAGGTCTGGGGGGTCTGGAGAACAACAAACTGTTTGCATATTCCAGTGATGCTACTCTTTTAGGTGTTGAACAGAATTCTGGCCTATTCATGAATGGAGTAGGCTTTAGAGCAAGAAACTCAATCATTTTAAAACTCAAAGTATGACCATTATTGGATCTAGACTCCTAGAAACATTTTCCATTTGCATCCTGATTTACATTTAATTGGTAGCTTCAGCTTTAAATGTCAGTGATTCTATTAAGATTTTAGGTTTAACTTTTGATATATTTAAATTTTGATAAGAATTTTGAGAAGCATTTACATAATATTGCTTCCCCTGTTTCTCAAAAAGATGGTATCTTGCAATGTTTTCAGGATGTTTCAGGATGAAACATCCTAAAACTCTTTTCTTCTTCCCCTGTTGGAGTAGTGTTCTCTAGTGTAGTCTTTCAGTGCTGACTGTCACCAGCCACGTTTATTTTGCTAACTTAATGTTGACTTATGGCATATATGTAAAGTGAGTTAAATTTGTTCGTTAGATAATATGTATAACAACGACAAACATTCTCTGCGCTCTTCTTCACCTGTTTTTGCTCACAACTGTCATTTTCTGGCTTCAGGTTTAATATTAATACGTTTTCTGGGAGTTTTATCTTGGCTACAACTAAAATATTTAGTAGTTTACCTAGTGCAGTTGTAGAACCTTCTAATCTCCAAATACTGAAGTGAGGAGCAAATGCATTCCTGCTCTCTGCTGACATCTAAATTACAGGTATCTTTGTCTTGTCTATTTCTCTTTTTTTCTAATCCCACTGCAAAGTATTGGAATCATTGATTAGCTTTTTTAGCATGAACTCTAACTCCTTTTTTAGTAGTTCTCATTTCTGAGGTAAGACACACAAGGCGTGTTGATGGCTGGAGCACAGGTGTCTTGCTGCTTAGTTTGCTAAGCAGAGAGCTTAATCATCATTAGACCAGGTTTCTTTTATCTCTACAGTTCTTTCCTTCTTTTTTTGCTTCTTCCTCTTCTTTTATTTCTTTTTTTTTAAATTCTATATCTTTCATTCTTTTCCACTCTTATTTCTTCACCTTCTTTTCAATCTTTTCTCACTTCATCTTCTTAGCACTGGTCTCTGGTCTTTGGGAGCTTGAGAATCAGGTCCTTAAATTAATATTTCTGAAAATTCATAAAGGAGTGAAAGCCAATGATCACATTATTAAAATTGACACCAGTACTCTTTTATTTGAAAACAAATAAGATTATATTGCCAAAATTTATGATTATTTAATCGAAGCAATATATTTGGTCATTTAACTTTACAACTTTATGAAACCATCCATGCTGAACAAGCAAACTTAAAATATATTGAAAAATAACCTGAACTTAATCAAACAATAAACAATGACATCTTCATTGTTACCAATTCTCTAGTAGCTAGGTATAGAAGATTAAATATTTTTAAAATGTATTCGGCAGTATCCACAATATGTGAGGTCCATTTTGCGCTATTTGCTTCACCATCTGATAATGCATTTCTTGTGTGCTCCCACAGCTTTGTAGCTCATTTTCCAATACCTGATAAAATAGTTGATGATAATAGTAAATAGATTTTTTACAAGACGACGATGTAGATGTACAGAATTACCTCAGAGAACTAAGACTTTCTTGCTTCTTTGTTCCTTCTAGAGCCGCATGCCTGGAGTCTGTACGGAAGACTGATAGGAGTCGCCAAGAGTTCTCTTTGTGAAGCTCAGCTTAACAAGCAAGTTTCTTACCAAAAGCTTGAATCTGTTCATACTAAATTGAAAGCACTTGCTGCTAATAGGCGATTAAGGTGACTGATTGGCAATTTTAAATCATTAGATTTTCATGTGTGATCACAAATTACTTTATACTACCTTCAGAACCCCTACAATTGACAGATTTGATCAAAATTGTATTTCGTTAACAAAAATGCCACAGCAAAAAATTTAATATTGTTAATGAGTTAACTACAGCTTGGATCTTATGGCAGCCACATTCATATCAGGTCATATGTATTCATTCCTAATATCCTAACATATACTACCTTTCCCTTTGCCTCAGGAATGGCATGATGCTTTAGAAGAGTCCGCTTCTTGAAGCCTTCAATAAGGAGTTTGCGAAACAAAGTTTTTAAACATCATAAAATATCATGCTGTCTGAAGGACGCTACATGAATACCACAATACATCCCATGACACTGTTGTGATCTATAATGTGCAGATCCAGGATTGTGCTCAATGTTTCCAGCAAATATACATAGAAGTAATTAAAAGCAGATAAGCCTGTTGAGACTTCTGTGATAATTAGGTATTTCTGTTACCTTTGAGACACACTGACTGCGTAGCAGTTCTCCAGAAGGCAGTAAAAGAGTAGCTAAAGCTGAGATGAAATTGAGAGATATTTATATGACTGGTAAAAAATATGTCCCATCTGCAGAAAAAGCAAAGACTTCTGATGGGTACATGAGGTCCATAGTATTCTTTGCAGTAGAAATATGGACAATGAGAAGGAAAATAAATATTTTGGACATTATGACCACAGATTGTCAAGGTTAATGGCTGGAATATAGCAAGAATTAATATTATCGTGAATGAGGAATTGACTGGGAAATGTGGTATCAGCAGGAGTTCATTTTAAAATGTCACTGATGGGGAATAAAGTAGAAGTTCTTACAAACCACAAACCATTACTAGATCTTTTTAATAAACCCGATTTGTCGCCAAAAAGAGCTCGATGGTTTTTAACTATCAGAGATTTTGATGCAAAGCTCAAATATATAGAGGGCAAATTTAACGTTGTTGCTGATGCTCTCAGCAGGAGTTTTCATGACACGGAAGGTTTCCAAGTCGCGCAAGTCACTAGCGAGGCCATACAATGGGATATACCTCTCAGAGAGCAAAGGCAAGATGAAGACAAGATTTTAGCAGACGATTAGTCAGGAAACGTTATAAGTTACCTTTTTCGGGTTTGGAGTTAGAAGGTAATCTATTGGTTAGGAAAATTAAATATAAGTTGAAAACCAGTGAAAGTAAAGGAGATACGACACAGATCGTAATTCCGAAGGTCCTAATTCCAGTGGTTTTTGATATAGTTCACTGCAGGTTCAGTAGTCCACGCTTGGGAATAGAAAAAACGTATGAGGTTCGTGCTAAATACATTTGGAAAAACATGGGGAAAGATGTGGAAAATTTTGTAAGGAATTGTACGGTGTGCAACGCATGTAAGCCTGCAAGGACAACTTCATGCAAATTAGGATCGTATCCTATACCGACTAGACCTTTTCAGAGAATACATATGGATATCTTGGGGAATTTTTGTGAGTCTAGATATGCGAACAAGTACTTGTTAGTGATAATAGATGAACTTACAAGACTGCACTACTTATCCGTCCTCACCTGTCTATGTCAACCCAGTTTGTCTGTAAAATAAATCATCAGTACCCAGCTACCTGTCTTAATCTGTGGTCCTCACATCCCCCTTTCGTCTTTGTCCTTTAGATGATAAAAACCCCATATATACATTATTACTTTATCAACTGCATTTACCACATCTTTTCACGCGTTTTCCATGAATACGTGGTAAAAAATTTTTTGATGTTATTTACAACTCGGTTGAATGTGCATTGACACATCCCATTACAACCCAGTATTCACGTTGAGCTTTCCACGTTAACGAAATTCATTGCTAAATCCACTATTGGCGTTGAGTTTTTCACCGCACTACGCGCCAGTAGTAACTGTAAATTACAGAAGTTTTATAGGGATTTTCACTGATTATTGGCGTGGAGTTTTCTGCCATACTATGTAAATTACAGAGATTTTATGCTGATTTCACTAAAGTATCAGTTTTGAGTTTTCCACCGAACCACACGCCAGTTATCTGTATTTACAGGGATTTTACGGCCATTTCATTAAGTATCGGCATCGAGTCTTCCACCCATGCATAGTATTAATCTACATGACTGTTACAGCTTAGTTGCACTGTTATTTACTGGGATCTAACTTGATTTACAATCGCATTTTGCGTTTCCACGTGGCTCATGTGAGTTTTCTGCACCGGAGTGGATTTCATTTACTCTATTAGACTACCAGTTCCCACACCCCTTGCATGAAGCATTTACAATTGGTTTGACTAGCATTTCCAGATTGCCTGCGTGAGGTTTTCACACTGGAGTGGATTTCATTCGTACTATTAGACTGCCATCCCCACGCTAATTGCGTGAGGCATTTACAATTTGTTTTACTGTTATTTCCTATGTCACCTGTGTGAGATTTCTGCAATACATGGAGGACATTTTCAGCTTTTTGGTTGTCATCTTGTCTGCTTCTACAGATGTTCCAGCCATGGGGATCCTTGTTATTTCCCTGGTATAGCATTGAGTATTCCGCATACCCCTGGCGACATTTGCAGTTTTTGCGACTGCCTTCCATCCTATTATTTTACCTCCGAGAAGATGCCAAATGCAGCACTGGAAGAGGTCAGGGCTTTCACCAAAGCTGGAAGAGACATGGGGCTGGAGGGCGCAAAACTGATAAATTGGGTGAATGATAAAATGAAAGAAGCTGCAAAGAGAGCATTCCAGGCTGCCAAAAGGGAGAAGGAGAGAGAAGCACAACAGAGAAGAGAAGCAGCTGAAAGAGCATTCCAAGCAGCTGAGAGAGAATTCCAAGTTGCCGAAAGGGAGAAAGAAAGAGAAGCCCAGGCAAGCAGGGAAGTTACAGAGAGAGAGAAGCATAAGAGAGAAGAAGAGCTGTGGAGAGGGCCCATCAACTGGTTACAGCAGTCCAGAGTGCCACTCTGGCACCCCTGAGTGCCATACCCCCTGCGCAACCTCCCTGACACTCTCACCTCCACAGCATGGGAACCCTTATTAGGATTTGGGATGATAGCGAACCCGACACCTGGCTCGATCATGTCAAGATGGTGTTCGAGAACTTCAATCCAACCCCTCAGGAAGTGGCCCTCCTCCTTGGCAAGCATCTCGCTGGCAAAGGGCGGATTGCAATTAAGGCACTCCTCCTAAATGAGCAACAAGATCTTGCCCTCGTCTGAGAGGCAATCCTTAGGGCATATGAACTAACCCCAGACCGGTGGAGGCAGAAGTGGAGGAGCATGTCCAAGGAGGCTAATGAAACATGGACAGAGTGGGTAGCCAAGAAGACACCGGCACTCCATAGATGGATGAAGGCCTTCAACAGAATAATGAGCAGGTCTTAGGAATTTTTCAATTAGAGGACCCTATCCTATGCTCCCCTTGATCGCCACCCACTTGGTGGACAAGGCTCCTAAAACTATTTTGGAGTGCTGTAGAAGGGCAGATGCCTACAACACCCACTATCCACTGCAGAGGTCTTTGAAGATGAAAATTCGCCCTGCTCTTCCTGGATGATACATGTAGAGATCACAAAGATGGGAATATACTCCTATCCGGAGACTTTAACTTTCCTTTCGTAGATTGGAAAGAACGAATTGGAGATTGTGGTTGTATTTATACATATAAAAAAGAAAGTAATAGTAGTGCAGAAGATAAGAGGCAATTTGAAAAGCTATTAGATATGCAACTAGAACAACTTTCAACAAATAAATCATCTACCAACAAGAAAGGATAATACTATAGACCTAGTATTTGTGAATGAGGCGAATTATGTTAAAGAAATAATGATATATAATACATGTTTTGTTAAAGATGATGGCAGCATCAGTGGAATTGATTTTATATATGGTCTTTTCAATTCTTTTTATTATTCTCTTCTCATCAGGGCTGATATTTGCTAATAGCTGGCCGATGTTCATATCTTGGTTAAAGAAATGTTTTCTAAAAATCCTAATTTATTGTTATGATAACAAAAGTGGTTAACAAATCTTAGTCTAAGGGCGTAATGGAATTCCAACGTTTCCAACCGTATCATCGGTTCATCTTCAAGGAAAGAGGAAAGATGAGCGTGAACTGATTGGAATGGGGTCGTTCGGCAGTATTTATTGTGTCCCAGGTGCTCTGTCTGATGGGCGCTGCGTTTTCATTGGCTGAATAGGGGATTAAGTCCCTGAGTCAAGCCATCTTGCAGAGGTGGAAGCTCGCGCTGCTCTTCGCGTGCGGACGCTGGAGACTGGGAGCATAGTATTGGGCAGGGGCACCTGATTGGTCCGTTCGATCGGCTCTACGGTGCCGGCGGGTGGCGCCCTACGTGCCACCGTCGGAAGGAGTGCAGTCTCTTGAGTGGTGTTGAGGCTGGGTCTCTCCTTCCCGATGTGTAGGGCCTCTAAGAGGCGGAGGCGACGGTGGTCTGCCGCCTTATCGATAATACCAATATTAGGAATAATGTCCTTCCGAGTTATCCTTGTATTGTGGATGTTTTTTGCATGGTTATGGATGGCGCCTTCCTGAGCGTGGCAGGATATCCTCTTCAATTCCAAGTTCAGCCACAATAGGGAGGGGAGGGAGTGAGAAGCAACTATCTTAACAGGATTTAGAGAGAGAGAGAGAGAGTTTATCAGTTGTAATCAGAGATTTCCCGGGCAGCAGTGGGTTGGTCAGCTAATATATATATATATATATATATATATATAAAACAGCAGATATTAGCATCTAATCCATAGTTTTTGAGGTCGTAGAGATGAATAGTGACGCTTCGGATTCCCTTCAAGTCCAAGTTCACCCCCAGTAAGGAGGGGAGGGTGTGAGAAGCACAGGAATTAGAGAGAGAGAGAGTTTATCAATTGTAATCAGAGATTTCCTGGGCAGCGCTGGGTTGGTCAGCTAATATATATATGTACATATATATACATAGACATATACATACAGAAAACCTCACATATTAGTGTCTAATCCATAATTTTTGAGGTGGCTGAGATGAATAGTGACATTTCTGAAGCCTTTCAAGTCCAAGTTCACCCCCAAATATATGGTTGCAATTTTAAAATAATATTACATGAGCCTTTTATCTATATATAAATCTTAAAGGCACAATAATCGGGTTGTTAACCTTAGCTCTTGCCGGTTAGAGACAGGCGCAAAACGCTGGATTCCTTGGAGAGGCTGAAATGAAAAAACAAACAGGATAGCTTACCAGTGCACCTTTGCGGTCAGTGACACGCTTCGAAGATCACAAGTTTCATGTATGTAGCCTGCATGCCTCTTGTGTGCCAATCGGCGAGTGTGTGTGTTCGTAACAAACAGAAAATGACATATATTCTGACGCAAGTTGCAAAAGAGAGACTCACTGATTTTGATTGATAGTGTGGAACATGTCATGGAATAGGTGTTGCAGATCCGTCAGACAAGGTACCATAAAAGAGAACTTTGAAAAAGTTAACATTTGAAGTGACAATTACTTGAGTCTAGAGAAAGGGAGGTGGGGTGCGGCACACATTCTTTATTGACGAACTTTAATATTTTTGTAATCTCATAATTATGATATTTTTGTAATCTCATAATTATGGTCTCTTTATTTCAGGTGAATTCGGAAGTCACCTATTGGTTTTTTCTGACTGATTTTGACTATTAATAAACTATTTAATGTTTGGATACTTAGGGGAAGATGGGGTACTTACTTAAATATGATTTTGAGAGGAATAGGATAGTTTAACGTTTCTTTTTGAGTCAGGGTTAATTAATTTTATTCCATTTTTATGTTGGCTAATTTTAGAAAATAAAAAGTATATTTTTGTAACCACAAGAGTTTACCTTAGCCTAGTTTGACTTTCAGCCAACTCCAGAGAGGGCATTCAACGAACAAGGGTAGGTTATGTTCCAATTAGATATTTTGTTTCATTTTGTTTAAACAAGTGTTATTTGACCTTGTCAGGGATTTTCCCTGTTAGAGTGGTGGCAGCGGTTAAAAGGTACATTAATGCCTATAGGTAGCGCCTCCGAAGAGATTAGATAGGTTAGGCATATTTTGGGGGAGAGTGGTTATAATTATGTATCGGGCAACTGACTCTATTGCTGACTTAGGGGGAATTAGAAGCAGTGTAGCTAGCGTGTTGTCGTCTTAGTCGTTGCTTAGTATAAAGATGCGTTCCTGTGTTTCTGGGGGGTAAAGTGAATTTATATCATAACAGGAGTTAATTATGCGCGGTTGCAAGTGTGGCCAGGTACTGACTTCGGACCTATGAAGACGTGTGTGTATAAGTTTATTTTTTCTTTTTTTTTCTTTTCTATTGGTGTTAATTTACCCAAAAGTATATTTATTTTGATGTCCCTTGGGATTCGGTGGACATTAGTGGTTTTATGGTATTAAAATGCATTAGAAAAGTGGGACCATAAGTTTCATTTTTGTACTTGGTATGAGAGAGAGAGAGAGCCGGGTGGACTTTTGCTCTAATTCAGCAAATTTTGGTTCGACATACATTTTCTTTCTCTCACTATCTTCTTCCCGTTTTTTATATACCAATGTGACCTTGTACCAGTTTAATCAGCTGTTTGTTGGATTGGTGCATGTTTATTTTATCTTTATTGGTGGATGATGTATTATTAATTTTGGGTTGGGGGTTTGTGTACACATAAATATATCAATGCTACTGAGGTCAGGGCAAATCCTAAAGTGTAAGAGTTTTCATAAAGAAAGCAAAATGGCCGACGCAAGTGGAAACCAGACACTGGTACACAAAATAACAAGCATAAATGCAGGAGTTAGCCCTTTTCGAGGCATTGTGGATGGCATTCTTTCCCAACCAGTGCAAATTTTTATTGAGGGGGCGAATAACTATTTAAACGCCAAGGGAATTAAGGACAATAGAGGGGTGTCCACAGAGGCATAAGTCTTGTTAGATTTCAATAAAGGGGATTTATCATTTAGATGCAGAAGTTTTCAGTACACAAAGTGTCAGTCAAGGACCAAATTACAAGCATTTTTAAGAGGGGCTTATGGCTCAAAGGAACACGGTGATATGGTAAGAGATTTAAGAGGGCTGTACAAAATTCGAAAGGCACAACAAGCCTTATTGAGCATAGCTCAAAACTTTTGACTCAGCAGGAGAATGGATACAGAAATTGAAAAATTCCAAATGGGTAAAGGGGAATAATGTCTCACTCAACAATTTACACAAATTGATACATTTTGCAATGCTATTACATAATGTACCAGACGCGATAGTGGACAGTTTTGATGAAAAGATTGGACCTACATCAGACGAAGAACTAATTTATGCCCAAATTCAGAAACACATGTCCAAATGTCCCACGGTGGATAGTATTTTTTTAATGGGACCAGTCCAAGAAATATGATGCAAAGAGACACAGAATTTCCTTCTCCCCGTTCGTGTGCAAAAGTGGAATATAATAGAGGCTCGATCAATCAAAGGCAACAGTAGTTGCGTTGCTACAATTGTAATAAACCAGGGCAAACAAAGAAATTATGTAGAGTTAAATATTGTGGAATGTGTAAAAGTGTGGGTCACTGTTGGCAAGTTTGTCCATCTCAGATACGGAGAGGTGCGAGACCTACAACTCAGAAATTCGGGAGTTACAATACGAGAACTTCCCAGACAGGTCACGTAAAAGGGCAAGGGGATCGGCGAAATTTTTGGAAAGCCAATCAAAAAAAGGGTACAGATGATTTGTACATGCCATTGTGGTCTCGTGGGGGACGCCCCAGATCCCAGGCCTATAGTATATAGAACAGTGGAGGATGTGGATATCCCGATCTTTATAGACACCAGTGTGGGTCACTGTTGGCAAGTTTGTCCATCTCAGATACGGAGAGGTGTGAGACCTACAACTCAGAAATTCGGAAGTTACAATACGAGAACTTCCCAGACAGGTCACGTAAAAGGGCAAGGGGATCGGCGAAATTTTTGGAAAGCCAATCAAAAAAAGGGTACAGATGATTTGTACATGCCATTGTGGTCTCGTGGGGGACGCCCCAGATCCCAGGCCTATAGTATATGGAACAGTGGAGGGTGTGGATATCCCGATCTTTATAGACACCAGTGCATCTATCAATTTAATGCACCATAATTTGTATCAATCCATGTTCTCCCATTACCCTTTGAAACCCTCAATGGGGATGGTGTGCGATGTGCAAGCCCATAGATTAAACATAGAGTGTTAATAGAACCATTTTTGGTTATAAAAGCGGTTGTGTTGGGCAACAGACTTTTGCTGGGCCATCCTGCATGTAGAAGACGAAAGATATAAGTCCATGCAGGTGTTAGTGGTATAATGGTTGGGATACCCGGTGTTTTTATCCCTTAGAGGACACAAGTGAAACTGAGGATATGGGGAATACTGAAAATGGGGGTGCGTTTGGTGGTGCTAATGGTAATGATACCAAGGATATGGGGAGTGGTGATACCAAAACCAACACTGATGGTATGGGGAATAACTGCAGTGATGTTAAACCGGATAATGAGGGCCACGGTGGTAACAATTTTCTTGGGTTTGACAATGGCGTTATGGGTGGTGGTACTGATACTAATACTGATATTATTACTAATACTAACAATGGGGTCTTGGGGGATGCAATGAGAACCACAGGCAGTGATATTAATGGGATCGTGGAACAGGGAGGTACTAACCACAAAATTAAATGTGTTTTATCAGAGGATGTTATTTTAATGCCGGGTTCAAAGACTATGGTAAAAGTAAAATTGAGGGAAGTGAAAAAACCCACGGAAGTATGCGTAATTGAGGGCAGCGAGAAACTAAGAGGGGTTATTAGCACTGCATCAGTGAATAGTGTATCAAACACTGGTGTTACATGGGTAGAATTACTGAACTGTAATGATACAGTTAGGAAATACCAGAAGAATACATATGTGGTAGATCTCCAAGATTGGAGTAATGGCAGTGGTTCAATGGCTATTGTATAGGGGAAAACTGAGTTTTCAGAGGCAGAAATGCAATCAAGGAAGCAAATATTCAGAGAACATTTAGCTAATGCAGATTATAAAGAGCATATAGAAGCGGTAAGCGAGCTCTTGGTAGGATATGGGGACACGGTAGCTTTACAAGGGGATAAGCTGGGATTGACTAATGTGTTTGAACATAAGGTAAACTTAGAGAAAGGTACAACTGATTTAGTGCAGGGTTTTTTGCAGGTCCCTCTTAGTGAAAATAGTAAGGAATATACAGCTTTTTCAGTGCCCAAGGGACACTATAAATTTACGCAGATGCCGTTCGGTTCATCAGGTACTCCGATGACCTTTACCAGGTTGGTAAACACAGTTTTGCACAGGTTATTGGGTAAAAATGTTTTTGTGTACATGGATGATATATTAATTGCAACAGACTCGATCGTGCAACACCTTGAAGTGCTTAAGGAAGTACTTAGGAAACTTAGGTTAGCAGGATTGAAAATTAAGCTTGGTAAGTGTTCCTTCTTGATAAAGCAAATCACATATTTAGGCCATGTCATATCCAAGTAAGGGGTTAGAGTAAACGACGATAAAGTCAAAGCAATAGCAGATTTTCACTCCCCGAAATCAAAGAAAGAAATTAAGTCATTCCTGGGGATGGCAGGATTTTTTCGTAGGTTTGTGAAAGGATTTTCTAACATAGCAGCTTCTCTAACAGATGTATTGCAGGAAGACATTCAATTTCATTGGGGAAAACCACAGAACGAGAGTTTTTCAAAAACTTAAGGACGTGTCAATGAATCTCCCAGTTCTGAAATTTTCAGATTTCATCAAACCATTCACATTAGTGACTGATGCCAGTCAGGAGGGTATAGGTGATTGCCTTATGCAAAAATTTGATGGGAGTTTCAATCCCATAGCGTTTTATATCAGGAAATATAGGACAAAGGGCAGCAATGAAAGATTAATGGCTACCGTAGATAAAGAAGGCTTTGCAATAGTATCAAGTTTGGTTCATTATAAAATGCTACTGATGGGGAATAAAGTAGACGTCCTTATAGACCACAAGCCATTATTAGATCTTTTTAATAAACCCGAATTTTCACCTAAAAGAGCTCGATGGTTCCTAATTATCAGGGACTTCGATGCAAAGCTCAAATATAAAGAAGGCAAATTAAATGTAGTCGCAGATACCCTTAGTAGGAATTTTTATGATATGGAAGGATCTCAAGTTACACTAGTTACTAGTGATTCTATACAATGGGATATGAGCCTCATAGAGCAAAGGCAGGATGAAGATGAAATTTTGGCAGACGCAAAAGCGTTTCTTAGAGGGGAATCAGTCAGGAAAGGTTATAAGTTACCTTTTTTGGATTTAGAATTAGAAGGTAATCTGTTGGTCAGGAAAAGTAAATATAAATTAAGGACTAGTGAAAGTAAAGGAGACACGACACACATCGTAATTCCGAAAGTCCTAATTCCAGTGGTTTTGGATATAATACATTGCAGGTTCGGTAGTCCACACTTAGGGATAGAAAAGCCGTATAATGAGCTGTGTGCTAAATATATTTGGAAAAATATGGGGAAAGATGTGGAAAATTTTGTGAAAAACTGCACAGTATGCAATGCTTGCAAACCTCCGAGGATAACTTCCTAGCAAATTAGGGTCATATCTGATACCAAGTAGACCTTTTCAGAGAATACATATGGATATTCTAGGGAATTTTTGTGAATCTAGATATGTAAATAAGTACCTGTTGGTAATAATAGATGAACTAACGAGGATAATTGAAATTTTTCCACTTAAGCATAAAAAGCTGAAGAAGTAGCTATAGCATTTTTCAATGGTATTTGCAGATATGGCTCACCCGAGGTTTTATTGACCGACAATGGCGAGAATTCATAAACAAAACTTTAGAATGTTTGGCAGAAGTCATGGGGATACAGAAAGTAACAATTATTCCATACAGACCTGAGGCTAATGGGTTATGTGAATGAGCAAACAGGAAAGTGCTCGAAGCTCTCAGGAAGACTGTAGGAGGAAATGATAAAAACTGGGATAGATATATAGATGTTGTTAGACATAACAACAACACTATGGTTAGTAATTCCATTAAAATGTCTCCATTTGAAGCATTGTTTGATTCCCAAGCACGAGGCACATTTGATCTGTTAACTATACCTCATCATGGAGAAGATACAATCGAAGCGTTAATTTCCACAGCAAAGGAGAGACATGCTTGTGTCAGCCGTAATCTCGAGGCTACGACCCGAGAAATGGTGGGAAGAAGTAACAAAAAACATTCGATGTTAAAATTCCTGTTGGAGACAATGTATTTTTAAAAATCAATGTGAGAAATTAACTAAATTACAAATTGGGTCCGAAATTTGAAGGTCCTTTAGAGTTATTGAGGGAAAGACAGGAAACAGATTTGTAGCCTTAGATGAAAAGACAGGTTGGTCGAAATTAACTCATATATCTAAACTGAAAGGGTTGGTTGCAATAGCTAATGATAATATTGCGTAGTTGCATGTTTATCAGATTTTGCAAATTGATGACGAAATGTGATTAAGCAGTTTAATGTAACTTTTTTTCCCCTTTCATTTCTTCTACTATTTTTCTTATTATGCGCAAACTACGGCGATTTGGCGTAAAAACCAGAAATAATTATTTCATGATGAAAAACGGGGTGGAAAATATGGGAAATTACTGTTCAGTTGAGAAATATTATAAGAGTTCCGGATTCCTGGCGGTATTGGTTTATTGGGGCTGAAGTTTTTGTGGCTATTTTGTGGCTATAATTTTTGGTGGTGAATTTTTTTGTGGCTTTAATTTTTGGGTGGTGATCTGTGGTTTAAAGAGCCAAAGAGGTGGGGACTGTGGTTCTTTTGGTGTTATGGCTCTTGGGGGTGGCACTAGTGCATTGTGGTTTTATGGGGCCCTATAAAGGTGTTGTATTTTATGAGGTTATATTCACCAGTGGTTATATTTGGCGGTATATAATTGTTGAATTGTGTTTTTCTGTGGTTTATGTCCCGACTAGGTGATTATTGGGGTTTTATATATATGTGGCAGTATCATGAATGAATTGCGTTTTTAAGGACAATTTTTGGGTACAATTGAGGTGACAACGAGGATGTCCTGAGGATAATTTTTGAGGAATGTGGTTCTATAGTATCAATAAAGATTTAATGAGGATTCCCATCGACAATTTCATAAATGATTTTTTGGGCCATTTGAAGGAATGATGATTTATGAGTTTACGAGTCTGACTAGACAAGTCCATAGTGCGATTTGAGCACATTCTGTATACACAGGTGGCTTAATGCTGACAATGCTGTGATGAGACCAGTTGTTGATATTTTCTTTTGGAGTTGATTACTCGAAGGTTTGCACCATTTTCAGGAATGTCAATGATGTCATTCCATGGGGAGGAATTTTAAGGGGTCAATTCAGGTCGATGCTGATATGTTGCGGCAGCAATTTGCGTGACATTACATACTGCGTTTTATATGGAAAAGCGCTGAATTACATTTTTTTTTACTCCTTATACATTTTGTAATGGGAAAAGTTGAATTATTATTATTTTTTTCCTACAAGGGAAACTTGTAATTGGGGTTAAGCTTTACATAGGATTTCTATTATAGAAAGGAGGTAGAATTGATCTTGGGATACGTAAGATAGAAGGGATATTCAACATTATGTTTGATGGAGGTTAGCTGTATAAACATTACAGGGGTTTTGTTGTATAGATATTATGGTGTTTTTGATAGTATATTTGTCAGATACGGGATTAATCATGAGGATTCAGTAGATAAAGATCATATTTTATTTTAGTGAGGAATTTTAGTCCTTAATAATTGACTGAGATTGGGTATATTAGTTTATGACAGATTCGTGTGTTAAAGCAAGACTTTATTTGTTCTAAGATCATGTAGACTTTTTAAATACGGACACGCGATACTTTAGAGAATTCCCAACTTCACGTGAGGGTGACAACGAAAATAACTTAGGATCTACAACGCCAGAGGTCGGATCTCCACACGGGCGACGATGTAACGGATCGCCTTGCATGGACGAGATGTTGTCGGTGGATCGTCTCAGGATACATTCTGGGACAAATCAGGAGTCTACAATCTTCTACGAGGCGGGTGCGAGACGCACTTGCATAGGAGTCACGGGATATTTCAAGTTGACAACGAGGTGGTGGTTACGATTCCTTCATCGGTAGACGTCGAATCTACAGTTCAGCAACAGGGGTTGCAGATGCTTAATAATGGTGCATGCAGAGTCGTTTTGAGATGGTTCACGCATTCAGCCGGGATCTACAATTATTCGGCAAAGGTGTTCGTGAAACACTTACATGGGACCACAAGGTGGTTCAAGTTCCACCTACACAGGTGACGGTTACGGTTCCACCGTTGAAGGATAACGATGGGGACGAATTCTTCTTCGACGAACGGTACACAGTTCCAGTGATTGCGGTTATGGTAGCCATAATAATGATCACAATATGTGTTGTAGGAGTCATCAAACTTCTGTGCAACCGACGGAGTACGATGACCCCAGCAACAGAAGTAGCTCTAAATCATGTGGCAAATTAAAACATTATGAACTAGTATATACCAGTAGCCAATGTGGTGTGCGACAGGGGTGCACAAAAGACAAAGGTAGTCGCGCCATCTTAAAGGCACAATAATCAAGTTGTTAACCTTAGCTCTTGCCGGTTAGAGACAGATGCAAAACGCTGGATTCCTTGAAGATGCTGAAATGAAAAAACAAACAGGATAGTTTACCAGTGCACCTTTGCAGTCAGTGACATGCTTCGAAGATCACGAGTTTCATGTACTATGTAGCAAGCATGCCTCTTGTGTGCCAATCGGTGAGTGTGTGTGTTCGTAACGAACAGAAAATGACATATATTCTGACGCAAGTTGCAAAGGGGAGACTCACTGATTTTGATTGATAGAGTGTGGAACGTGCCATGGAAGAGGTGTTGCAGATCTGTTGGACAAGGTACCGTAAAAGAGAACTTTGGACAAGTTAACATTTGAAGTGACAATTATTTGAGTCTAGAGAAAGGGAAGTGAGGTGCGGCACACATTTTTTATTGACGAACTTTAATATTTTTGTAGTCATAATTATGGTCTCTTTATTTCAGATGGATTCAAAGTCACTTATGGGTTTTTTTTCTGACTGATTTTGACTATTAATAAACTATTTAATGTTTGAATACTTAGGGGAAGAGGGGGTACTTACTTAAATATGATTTTGAGAGGAATATGATAGTTAACGTTTCTTTTTGAGTCAGGGTTAATTAATTTTATTCCATTTTCATGTTAGCTAATTTTGAAAAATAAAATGTATATTTATGTAACCACGAGAGTTTACCTTAGCCTAGTTTGACTTTCAGCCAACTCAAGAGAGGGCATTCAACGAACAAGGGTAGGTTATGTTCCAATTAGATATTTTGTTTCATTTTGTTTAAACAAGTGTTATTTGACCTTGTCAGGGATTTTCCCTGTTAGAAGCTTTTACCTACCCCACCACCACGAGAGGTAGGTAAAAGCTTCCACTGACGTCCTGGATTTGAATGGTTTCTTAGGTTCGTGCCTGAGACCAGGCAAATCTATTATCGTGTAAAAAAAATTCCCCTACGGTTAAGCATATATGAAAATATATTAATTCCGAGGTAGAGCGAATTAGATATTAAAGGACATTGTAGCTCGGTGTATGTATGTATGTATGCGTATATATCTATACACTATTGGTATTCTCTTATGTGATTTTAGTATATTAGTATAGTGAATATTACTAGTGTATATATATATGTGTGTGTATGTATGTCTGTATATGTATATACACTAGTGGTATTCTCTTATAATTTTTAGTATATAATTAGTGATATTACTACTTATGTGTATATATATATATTATATAGATAGTGAATTAGCACTAGTGTATATACATATAGATATTATATATATATATATATATATATATATATATATATATATGTATATATATAGTATGTATATATATATATATATATATATATATATATATATATATCACAGCACTGGCAGGGACTATATTATAATAAGTGAGGTCGATAACCTTAGTGACAAGCAGCGACGTGAAAATAGTTCAACCTCGAGTGTCTGGTGTTTGAGACATGGGCAAAGCAGCGAATTCCTTAGATGGCCACACAAGATGAAAAATCATAACGCGCCCGGTAGCACCAGGAAGACCTCGGGCTCGCAAATGACCTGGATAGCAGAAAGATCAGGAGACTGTGATGTCAGAGGTCAAGCGAGTTCACGTGAAATGGAAAACACATGTACATAAGAACAGAGAAGATTAGCGTGCATACATTCATACATCCATTAGTGGGTGTAAGCGCATATGGCCGTGAGGGCAAAAAGAGATCAGATATGACCCCAGTATGGGACCTTGTCGATTCATTAGACAAGGATCTGTCAGTGGTGACCCAAAAACTGGAAGGCACTAGAAGATAACGTGATAGAGAGACTTTGAAAACTTTGAACAGTGACATTGATTTCAGCTTCTAGGAAGGGGAAATGCAGAAAGATTTATAGGACATTTATCAATATTTTTCTTGGGTCTTTTCAGTGTCCGATAATTCTGGTTTCTTTTTTATCACGATGGATTCGGTTGTTGCTACCAAAAAATGAATTCTCTAGACTTTTATCTGACGTTTATTTGATAAACTTATAGAGTTATTTGACAGTGAGGATAAGTGGGGATAGTTCTATCCAATATGATTATGTAGAAGAGTAATGGTGTTTTAATGATTTTGGGGGGATTTCTTTAATTCATTTTATTTGATTTTCATGTCAGCTATTTTGGGGAAATATAGATTATATTTTTGTATAACGAAAGTTTGAATTCGCCTAAGATTTAATGGTTGATTTCAGCTAGCCACAGGGATGCCAGGCGATGGGAACAAACGAAGGTAGGTCACGCTATCAAAAAGGAGTTCTTTCCTTTTAGTTAAATGGGGTCCTTTGACCCCATAATATATATATAGTATGAATCATGTGATGAAGATTTATGTGCTTAGTGTCCCCCAGTTCTGTTTTCTGTGTGGCAGTTTTAGAATAGACAAAATCTTTCCATTACTGTAATGTTTAGGAATGAGTTCAATTGGTTCATTTTGCATACATGCTTATTATTGGGAATATAATTTTAGTGAGAGGCTAGAGAAATTCCTGTATATTTCTCTTAAAAGAAATGTTAATCGCAATTTTCTTAGAAGTTTGGCATGATCTGCTTGAGTGATTTCCAGGCTGTCCAAGTTCAATGGGATTTTATAAGGTTCTACTCGTTGTGATGGTGGGTGTGTGTACCAGAACATTTGAGAACTGGCAACGATCATATATAGGCAAGGTAAAGGCAAATGTCACGTTTCCAGTCATCTCATGAATGTAGAAATTATAAGACGTTTTCAGTTACAGTGAACATTTTAGTATTTTGCTTTAGGGGAGGAGACATTCACAGTGCAATCCCTGACTACCTCTACTACAAATACAACTGTGAAAACTATTTGTACATTCTGTGGTACACTGTTACAAAAGTGTTGTAAATAAATTTTATATTTTTAAGAAACATCATATTTTAATCCTGCTAAATGTAAAGCCATTAGCCACTACCACTCACAAGCTCTACCTCACACTTATTGTGACAAAATTTCGGGATTGACAGGATATTTTAAGAAGCAGTGTTTCAGTGGGATTTAACTATGTTGAGGTTCAACTCATTGCAAAGCAAAACTCTTGGAACAGTAATGGGAGATAGATCTAGCAGGAAGAAAAGTGCGACTTCATCACAGATCATCGAAATTTAGCCCATGAAGAGTGAGAGAAAGAGGAGAAGCAAAAGAGGTGGCTATAAACCAGATGGCTTTCGAAGAGAGAGTGCAAGCAAAAATCCATGCACATGAATTACTAGTGTCAAGAATCAAGGCAGATTGGCAGTGGAACTTTGGAAGGAGAGGCAAGCAACACTACCACCCCTGTAGTTACTGCAAAGCCAACGTTACTCAGATTCGTGAAGCGCAGTGACCTCAGCACTTTCTTCAAATTATTTGAGACGTTAGCAGGGAGCCAAAGATATCTTAGAGATAAGTGGGCTATTTTTCTCAGCCCATTACTAAAAAGTAAAGGTCTGCAAGTTTTTTCTAGTATTAATTCTAACTTACCCTTGATCAATGATACCATGACGAGAGTACTTTTGAAGAAGTATGAGATGACCTAAGAAAGATTAGAGGAGAAATTCCCAAAATGAAATATCTCCGTAGCTAGGCTACCAAGATATTTCGATGTCGGCTGAAATGGCTGCATGCAGAGAAGAGCTTAGTGACTTAGCAGACTTGCTCATCAAAGAACAGTTTGTCAGCACTTGTCACTTGTTTGACCATGATGGCACTATTGCTCAAGGAAAGAGCATTAAAAGAGAGGGGAGGTGACAGAGGACACATGCTGAATGATACCTGATAGCTCATGATATACTTAGTGAAATGTAAAAGTTTAGTGGGAGAATCCAGACAGCCAAGGACTATAAGATGGTCGAACAAAAGTAGACAAACAAGAGTGGGGGTAAGTTCTTTTTGTGTCATAAGCCAGACAATGTTTAAGAAAAAGGCAGCAGTGCTAAAGTAGTGGAGGAACGACGGAGGTGACTGCTATCAAGATTTGTGAAGATGTAAACATAGCCCAGTTAGAAGACGACATCATAGATGGCTAGGTGAAGCTGGCAGATGCATTAGGAGTACGCAGATCTAAGGAGCAGAGGAAGAGGCATCATAAATGAACCTTTAGCAAATGTTATGATATCAAGGAGAGAGTAAAAGTGCAGTTGTACATAGAAATTTCATAAATGAAGACCCAAGGGGCAATAAGAAATGAGTATGCACATCCATTGAGGGGGGTATCTTTAGATATTCATTTGCAAAGATTAATGTCTACACTCCATACTGTGTATAAGAATTACATGCTATATACTTTAAGGCTTGCCAAGAAGTGAATGAGAGCCAAGACTGATGAAGAATACAGGGCCTAGTTAGATGTTATTAACTGTATGTCATATCTCATTTTCTGAAGAAAGATGATTGAAGAAATTGGGTGAATCCAAGTGCAAGTGATAAATCATACCCAAGTGATGAAATTGGCACTAGCCCAGTGTCAATGGTCATCTTGGCACCAAGAAGACTGTCGACCATATAACCAGTAGTTTCCATTGGATATGAGGGGTTGTGGACATCACCAGATTTTTCAGGCCTTGCAGCATTTGCAATACTGCACCAAAAGGTAGTGCCAGCAAAATATCACTAGGAAAGATACCCATTAATAATGGAGCATTCAAAGATAGGAATAATTACCCTGTTTGGGCATATATTGCCTTCAAGAAGATAAATAATAGGTACAGCCTGCCAGTGTTGAACTTTGCTACAAGATACCCAGAGGCAGTGGTACCGCCTAAACTAAACGCTGAACATATAGCAGAGTCACTACTTGACCAAGGTACCCAATTTATCTCTGAAGTGAAGCAGGTGAGCCATCTAGTGAGCACCAAGCAGCTGTTCATAATGTTGTATAACCTAAAGTATAGTGGATTGTGTGAAAGGATCAACGTGTCCTGAAAGCCATGCCGAAGGTGACTTGCCAACAAACCTAAGGAATGGGACCAGTATCTATCTTATGTCATATTGAGAAGTATTGCTGTAACTAACATGACTTTTACCATTCAAATTCCTGTATGGAATGACAGTGATGGGACTGAGACAGATTCTCAAAGAATTATGGACCAGAGATTGTATAAATGTAGCACAAAGATGCCATAGGTATCACTAAGAGAAGGGGTCCAGAGATTGTCCATTCAAGGTAGGAAAGAAATTGTTAGTGTTATTGCCAGCAAAAACAAAAAGCTTATCTTGCAGTGTAGACAGCCATATGAAATCAAGGTGTTTAATCACATAGACTACTAGGTTGATGTTGGTCTACAATGAGAAAGAATGAAGCAGCAACAGCTGTTGTCAAAGAAGAGTGATCTGTGTGTGACCATCATCAAAGGGAAACCCAGGGACCATGTAACTCCAGATGAGGTCTGCTTAAAAACTCAAGCACAGGATAAAGAGAAATCTGAAAATTGCCTATGCAAGCAGCAGAAGCAGGTATTGCAATTACTATAAGAATATCAAAACATATTAACCATCAATCCAGGAAAGACTTCACGAGTAGAACACTGCTACTGGGGAACTGGTCCATGAAGAAATTGAAGACATGCATGAAACGTGAATAATTTAAAGGTCAACTTCTGCACGCTATTCACCAGTAGTGATGGTGATGGAAAAAGTTGAATCAAACAAGTTCTCTGTCAGTGCCATATTAGCAATGAGGCACGTGAGGCCCCAGCCCTGAATCAAGAGGCCCCCAACTTCCAGAGTCCCCAATTCCATAAGCAAATAATAATAATAATAATGGCAGAAAAAAGGCTAAGAAGCAATTAAAAAGGGAGGAACTGAATGAGAAATGCAAGGTACAGGAGAAGGCACTAAACAACACAATATAAGATGCAAAACAGAGGCTTAAGGCCAAAGTACATAAGATCTAATGGTACATGAACAGGAATAAGGGACACCAAGAAAACAAACTATTCGGAACCAACCAGAAGAACTATACAGCCAACTAAGAGGGGAAGACAACCACCAAGAAATTCTTGAAGCCGAACCAAGTAAGAGACTCTGGGAAAACATATGGAGCAATCCGGTATCACACAACAAACATGCAACATGGCTTCACGAAGTCAAGGCAGAAGAAACGGGGAGAATAAAACAAAGATTCACTGAGATCACGACAGACACAATCAGACACCAACTAAAGAAAATGCCCAACTGGAAAGCCCCAGGACCCGATGAAGTCCATGGATACTGGCTCAAAAACTTCAAGGCCCTATAACAACTCCAGCATTGTCTCACAAACTACCATGCACCCAAATGGATGACCACCACAGGAAGAGCATCCTTAGTACAGAGAGACAAGAACAAGGGAAATATAGCCAGTAACTACAGGCTTATCAATTGCCTACCAATAATGTGGAAGTTACTAACAGGTATCATCAGTGAAAGGCTATACACCCTAGAGGATACAAACACCATCCCCCATCAACAGAAAGGCTGCAAAGGAAGTGTAGGGGTACAAAAGACCAGCTCCTGATAGACGAAATGGTTATGAAGAACAGTAAGAGAAGGAAAACCAACCTAAGCATGGCATGGATTGACTATAAGAAAACCTTCGACATGATACCACACACATGGCCTGAAAATATATGGGGCAGAGGAAAATACCATCAGCTTCCTAAAAAACACAATGCTCAGCTGAAATACAATACTTACAAGCTATGGAATAAGACTAGCAGAGGTTAATATCAGGAGAGGAATCTTCCAGGGCGACTCACTGTCCCCACTGCTCTTCGTAGTAGCCATGATTCCCATGACGAAAGTCCTGCAGAAGATGGATGCTTGGCACCAACTCAAGAATAGAGGCAACAGAATTAACCATCTGATGTTCATAGACAACATTAAGCTGTATGGTAAGAGCATCAAGGAAATAGATACCCTGATCCAGACTGTAAGAATTGTATCTCGGGACATCAGGATGGAGTTTGAAGTAGAAAAAAGTGTATTGGACAACATACAAAAGGGCAAAGTAACAAGGACTGAAGGGATAAAGCTACCAGATGGGAACAACACCAAACACATAGATGAGACAGGATACAAATACCTGGGAATAATGGAAGGAGGGGATATAAAACACCAAGGGATAAAGGACACAATCAGGAAAGAATATACGCAGAGACATAAGATGATACTCAAGTCAAAAATCAGCACAGGAAATATGATAAAAGCCATAAACACAAGGGCAGTACCAGTAATCAGATGCCGTGCAGGAGTAGTGAAATGTGTGAAAGCAGAACTCCACAGCATAGACCAGAAAATTAGGAAACATATGGCAATACACAAAGCATTACACCCAAGAGCAAATACAGACAGACTACATATCACGAAAGGAAAGAGGGAAAGGACTACTAAGCATAGAGGACTGTGTCAACATCAAGAACAGAGCACGGGGGCAATATCTAAAAACTAGTGAAGACGAATGGCTCAAGACTGCATGGGAAGAAGGACTGATAAAAGTAAACAAAGACCTAGAAATATACAGGGACAGGAAAATGACAAACAGAACAGGGGAATGGTAGAACAACACAATGTATGGACAAGACATGAGTAAGCTCAAGAAGGAAACAGAAAGAATGATAACAGCAGCACAAGATCAGGCCCTAAGAACCAGATATATTCAAAGAACAATAGATGGAAATAACATCTCACCCATATGCAGGAAGTGCAATATGAAAAACGAGACCATAAACCACATAGCAAGCAGAACCAGTACAGAAAGAGGCATAATTCAGTGGTAAAAGCCCTCCACTGGAGCCTGTACAAGAAACAC
>NC_061087.1:54502339-54507339 GCF_015104395.2 Macrobrachium nipponense
ATTAACACGATAAAAATCAAATGAAACTTGTATTTTCATACAACAAAAGCACCCTGAATACGCTGGTGTTTTCAGATTTTGGATGCATGTAATATGTGAAGAGAAAATGGAAAAATATGTCTTATTATGTTGCATCCATAAATGATTCAAGTTTGACGGTATGCCGAGAGAATGAGAGCGGCAAAGCGTTGCTTGTCTTAGTAAGAGATTTGAGTTGCCAATTAGTGTTATAAGAGGTTGCAGTTTCGACAATATTTTGCATGTTGTATCATTACATATTCTGTAATTAAATACACAGAATTCCCATTATGACTGGCGAACATTTTCAATCCAATATCATACAGTATGTCTGGACATATCTGATAATGAAAAAAATAATAATAATCAGATGGATGGATCTGCGTCGTTAGCTCAGATCTGGCAGGCCACGGGGAATTCAGTCCAGCAAAGAAATTGAACTCTGTGGACAGACTTCGCACTCTTCAACTCAGCCTAAGCTTTAATCAGGTTGTTTCAGAATATTGTTTCTAATTTTATTTTGTGAATATATTTTCAAACGAAAGAGATACCAGAGACTTATTTGATGGTATGAAATGATAATCTCAGTGAAGTAATAAACAACAAAGAATTAAGAATGATTGGCTTCCTTTCAGGCTGAGTCAAGTACGAATGCAACATTTTTAGACATATTCTTCATTTTCTCTTCACATATTACACGCATATAAAATCTGAAAGCACCAGCGTATTCAGGGTGAATTTGTTGTATGAAAACATAAATTTTACTTTATCTTTATCGTGTTAATGATGCAAAATCCGATGATAAGTAAAAACAGGTATAAAGAATTAAATGCTTCTCTCTTCACTGTGTCATTTATCGGTCAAAGAAGCATCCACTGCTCAGTGAGAGACAATTATTGCACTGCTTTCAATGCAAGTTCCGGTTAGAGAGATATTAAGAAAGCTTAATATACCGAAGAGAATCATACATAAATAAACTAAATTGTTTAGAGAACGGCAAAGTTTAGAGTGGGCTTAGAAGTGGAACTCCTTGAAGCACCACAAAAGAGCAAGACAATACAGGAATCATGACTGGGTCTACACCTATGATTGGTGCCTGATGAATTACTTTTGATGGAGGAGAGATTTTTAAAAATACACTACAAAATTTTGATAAGTGTCTAATGAATAAATCTACTGAATAAGCAAGTCTACCTTTTTCTTTTTTCTTTTGTTTTTCTATCGGTGTCCAGTGACTACCACTGACAGTGAGGGAAACAGACTTAATAATGCATGCATTTTTTTCCTTAAATTCCAAATGATACTATTGGGAAGTATTTTGTTCACACCAGCCTAATCCCTCTATCCCCTCCTATACAGCACATCGCTCCTCGTCATCTCATGCTATTCCGACTTCTCGCTACAAAGTCTATCGCGTGAAAGTAGCACTAATGGTAACAGTTATTTTAGCATTCCACTCACCGACAAACAAAGCTTAAAAATGTATATGTTTAGAAAACATTTTTGCTCAAAATTAATTTTACTTTCATTCCCCAAAATATTTGCATAAACTCGTGTTACACCCTGTATGACTGTTGCAGCTGTCAAAGAACAACCTCTGATTACAGCATAAGTTTTTTATTGTAAAAATGTCTTAAATAGACTTAAACGAGAAAATCACCTTTTATTTTCCTATCCTTTCAGATATTTACAATATGCTTATGGCAGTAGGTCTAGGTATACATGTGAAACAAAGCCAGCCCACAAGAGCCACTGACTTGAAATTCAACCTTCCAAAGAATATGGTGTTCATTAGGAAGGAGTAAGGCAAAGGAAAGGAAAATACCAAAAGAAGAGATCCCATTTATTGAAAAAGAAAAAAGAAAATAATAGTTTACTGTATAAAAATGTATTAAAATGCAAGGAGAATAGTAATAGGGTAGTAATGCTATGCATATTCACTTCAACTTCTGAGGTTCCAACTGCACGACATCCTCTGGGAGGATACACCACAGTCCAATGGTGTGAGGAATAAAGGACCTCGGGAACTGAGAAGTTCGATAGCGAGGCCCATTTACTGCATATTGTGCTGCTTTTCAGCAAATCTGGTTGCTCTCGGCAGGTAAAGGGATTAAGGGATTAATTGAAATGTGAAAGATCTCTGCTGAAATACAACTTATAAAAAAGTGACAAACGAGACAAACTGTTGCCGCTCCAAGTCATAACTGCTACTACTAATAGCGAACAGAAACCTACCACCAAAAACTACTCATCCAAATGAGATAAATCTCTGGCAGAAGCAGACTTCCAGACTAGATAGCAGTATTCTGGTAAAGGGAGTACAAATGACCTAAAACAGGTTGCATTGATTTTATCGCTGTTATAAATGTATGAGGACTTGCGTACAATACCCAACTTTCGTGCAGCAGTTGCTGAAACATTGCTTAGATATTTCTCAAAAGTTAGATTTGAGTCAAAACTTACACCTACAAGAGTTAAAGCTCCAGACTCACTAAGCAAAGTTCTATCCACCTGAAGGGGAGGATGGAGTGGGAAATCTGTGCGAGGTCTGCTTATCGATAGTGTTTTCGTTTTACAGGAGTTCAGCCTCATACCCCACCGGCTACACCATTCCCTATATATATATATATATATATATATATCCTATATATATATATATATATATATATATATATATATATATATATATATATATATATATATATATATAATAAAAGGAGCCTATAAAAACACCAAAATGTAGAGAGAAAAGTACTATATTTCAGAGACTGCTTCTCTCTCTTCAGGTATATGAATGAGAAAAGTTTACAGAAAAGGTGGTATTTATACCAAGAGATACGTCCACAAGTAAGCCAATTTAGGTCACCCCCGCTGATAATCTTCCTTTAATCTTCTTAAGCGTTGGTTGAATGAACACTTCGTCGACGACATCTGAGATCCACGCCCCTTTTGAGATGTTCATTACCTGCTTCTCTTTTATTAAGGCCGATTCCATCATTTGACTCTTGTACCGGCAGTTGCTGCTATAAATTACACATGACAAATTCCAGTTTATTCTATGGTTATGTTCATTTATATGGTTGAAAATAGCCGAGTTCTGTTGTCCATACCTAACTGACCGTTTGTGTTGTATTAATCTCTGGGGAAGTGATTTTCTGTAAATCCGATGTAAGATTGGTCACAGTCCTGGCATGGGATCTCATATACCCCAGAGTCTTTGGGAGATGTCTTTTGTTGGATGTTAATCAGGGATTTGGCTAAGGTATTTGGGTAGGTAAATGCAAACCATAGAATAAACTGGAATTTGTCACGTGTAATTTATAGCAGCAACTGCCGGTACAAGAATCAAATGATGGAATCGGCCTTAATAAAAGAGAAGCAGGTAATGAACATCTCAAAAGGGGCGTGGATCTCAGATGTCGTCGACGAAGTGTTCATTCAACCAACGCTTAAGAAGATTAAAGGAAGATTATCAGCGGGGGTGACCTAAATTGGCTTACTTGTGGACGTATCTCTTGGTATAAATACCACCTTTTCTGTAAACCTTTCTCATTCATATACCTGAAGAGAGAGACAGCAGTCTCTGAAATATAGTACTTTTCTCTCTACATTTTGGTGTTTTTATGGGGTCCTTTTATTAGATGGAATTCTGTTGTTACAGAACATTTTTACCAGTCATTGTCAGCCCATTATGGAATTCAACCGCCTTTCCACGATTCTTCACTCACTTCCAGAAGTCAAGACAGTTTTCCGCAAGTTTGAGAAAGAACTGAACAGACTACACCGGCTGAAAAACCAAAAACACTTTTTGGAAGAATGCCTAAAAGAACAAGTACTTCCAAAAATGTACGGATTCGGGAGATGGACTCTGCAATCAAACCCCTTCCCTCTATCACACAAGATTTTCCTGGAAGAAAGAATCACCAGTATGAGAAACGACATCTTCGTGCTACGCAGAGTGATATATGGAACTCAATCTAATCTTTGCCTCCTCACTACGGACCACATATACAGGTATCTGATTTCATTCTGTTCCGACATTGCTGCCTATAATAGCGTGACTCATTCCAACAGACTTTTACGCAAGTTAAATAACCTAATAGACAATAGCGCATGGAATAATCTTGAACAACAAGACAAAGTTTTAAACTTATCCAACACCCACCTTACTGTAAATCAACATTTAGTTTTAAATTTAGGCTTATCCTTTGCCCTTATGCCAGACCGCAAAAACAACCTAGACTTCATAGTGGCTTTTGATAAATTCATATCTGACAAAAACTACAGCCGTGAAGAGATATGTTTAAAAGGAATGTTACTAAATGCTTTAACTGACTTTCATAAGAAATATCCTGTTCCCCGCAGATTCATGATAGCCATCACTCGCTAAAAAAGTTAGATGTTATAATAAGTAGATCCGATAAAGACGGCAAAATTGTAATAATGGACAAAGACTTCTACCTCGACAAAATCAACCAGCTCCTTAGCGACACAAATACTTACGAAAAACTGACGAAAAATCCCCTCCAGAACGTTCCCACAGAATTTTTTCGGAAAGTAAGATTAATTGGCCAAGACAAAAAGAGTATTGAACTATTAGAGAAATTTAAAGTAATTAATTCTAAATTACCCTACTTTTATGGCCTTCCCAAAACTCACAAAGACAATCTTCCATTCAGACCCATCATTTCATGCGCCGGAGCTTTCAATTACAAAATTTCTAAATGGTTAGCTGGCCTCCTTTCTCCTTTTTAGGCACTTTTTCTCCCAGTCACATCAAACATTCGGAAGATTTTTGTCACAAATTCAGAGAAGCACATATACCACTTCACAACATAAAACTTTTAAGCCTTGACGTAGACTCCCTATTCACAAAAGTACCAGTACAGGACGTTCTTCAGTTTTTAAGGGAAAAATTATCCCCCTATTCAGATCATTTCCCATTGGCGCTTGACAAAATAATAAGTTAGTTGAATTATGTG
>NC_061087.1:54512339-54549839 GCF_015104395.2 Macrobrachium nipponense
CTTGATAACACTTTCAAACCCTTTCATCCGTCCTTCAGTTCCTCTTCACTTTTCCCAAAACAATGCTGGATCATTTGCAAACATCAACCACTCATTTATAAATGCTTTTCTTACATCACAAACTGGCATCACTATTTTTCCTCCCCCACACTTGTCAAATTATTGCAGGCATTAAGAACTTAAACAGCAGTGGGGATGCTTCAAACCCACTTTTACGCTGACTAGTAGCTCTCCTGGCTACATACTCTAACACCTGCTTTCTTGCATCCTCAAAACCTACGATTCATTATCGTCATTTCTAAGGGATTATTCCATCCTTTTGTCTTTCGTGAATCTTAAACCTTTCCGTTCCACTTCCTTTACAGTGACATCTGTCCGCCATCTTCTAGGTCTTCTTCTTCTCTTTTCTCTCATAACTTTCATTGGAGACACACTATTCCCCATGATTGTTTTCCATTCTTTAAAGACCAAAGCATCTAAGAATAAGCCCAACATCTTTTCATCTATGTTTGCTAGACAATTTACTTCTTCTATGTGCCTCCACATATGTGACTCTTTCAATTCTCCTTCAACAACATGCAGTAGGCTATATGATGCAAACTTCAAAATTTTTCTTTCATTTGTATTCAATGTCCACACTTCATTTCGATAAAGGAGAGTTAGTTCAACAGTCCCTTTAAACTCCAACAATGGTTCTCCTGGACACTCCAGTTATCTTTAAACTTTTTCATGCATTCCACTACCTTCCTTATTTTACTTGTTTTCTGTCATACCTGTTCTTTCACCTTGTCACTGTCCTTTACGTTTACTCCCGAATGCCTGAGTGAATCACCATTGTCTCCATCCATTAATGACACTGAAGTAGGCTTAACTAGCATGATAGCCAAATTTGTAGATGGCACCAAAACTAGAGGTAAAATGCACTGGACCCAGATACAGTGGAAAGTTTAAGAAATGATCCAAGGAAAATAGAAAAGTGGTAAAAAATATGGCAAATGCCTTATAACCTGGATAAATGTAAAGTGTTACGAATAAAAACAAGCAACCCTCATGCCAACTACATGCTGCTCGGGAATGACGTAAATAGTGTAGAACGAGAGGAAGATCTTGGAGTTATTATTGCCAAGGACTTAAAATCCACAAAACAGAGCATAAAAGCTGAAAAGAAGGCACAGAAACTAGTGGGATAAATAAAGAGGCAGTTTATATATAGAAATAATGAAACGGTGCTGCAGCTCTACACATCAATAGTTAGACCACATCTTGAATATGCAGTGCAGTTTTGGTCCCCAAAACTAAGAAAGGACATAAATAAACTAGAAGGGGTACAAGCAAGAGCCACAAAGTTCATTCAATCCATCAGGCAAATAGGTTACCAAAGACGAATAGAGAGCCTGAGCATGTATGGCTTAGAAACACGAATTGCGAGGACAACTAATAGAGACGTTCAAAATACTGAAAGGCATAGCAAAAGTGGACAGTAACTTCTTCACATTAAACGAAAAAACAGAGAAGAAATAATGGATGGAAATTAGATTCTGAAGAGATACAACACATCGCATTGTGGGAACTTCTTCACATACAAGATATGTGACACATGGAATAAACTGCCACCAGAAGTTGTAAACAGCAGCAGTGTTGAATAGTTTAAAAGAAAGCTAGACAAAATCATTAGAACACTGTGAATGAATTGTAAAACCTGTTCCTAAAGATAAGTGATCACATTATGTCTCCTCGGATAGGCTAATAAGTCTTTGAGACATCCTTATCCTTGTAACTCCTTGTAATTCAGTATATACAGTATATATATGCATATGATGTAAATTATGACTGTACATATATGTGTGCATATATATATGAATATTGATATATGTGTGATATATATATATATATATATATATATATATATATATATATATATATATAAGTCATATCACATTACCGTGATTCATATACATACATCGAGCTGCAAATGTCCTTTAATATCTAATTCACTCTACCTGGGAATTAATATATTTTCATATATGCTTAACCGAAGGGGAATTTTATTAGGCGATAATAGAATTGTCGGCGCCCAGGCTCGAACCCAGGACACCATACAAATCCAGGAACGTCAGTGAAGCTTTTACCCACGCCACCACAGCAAGAGGCTACAAGGTAATGCCGTCTCTCACCCTCAAATACCTTCCGCGCTCAGGTATTCGCTGATTTGGAGCCAGCATTAACCCACCTCGACCTCGGTAGTGTTGTAGTGGTTATGACAGCACGTAGCCATTATATAAGTCATATCACATTACCGTGATTCATATACATACATTGAGCTACAAATGTCCTTTAATATCTAATTCACTCTACCTCGGAATTAATATATTTTCATATATGCTTAACCGAAGGGGAATTTTATTAGACAATAAGAGAATTGTCGGCGCCTGGGCTAGAACCCAGGACACCATACAAATCCAGGAACGTCAGTGAAGCTTTTACCCACGCCACCACAGCAAGAGGCTACAAGGTAATGCCGTCTCTCACCCTCAAATACCTTCCGCGCTCAAGTATTCGCTGATTTGGAGCCAGCATTAACCCACCTCGACCTCGGTAGTGTTGTAGTGCTTATGACAGCACGTAGCCATTATATAAGTCATATCACATTACCGTGATCCATATACATACATCGAGTTACAAATGTCCTTTAATATCTAATTCACTCTACCTCGGAATTAATGCTGGCTCCAAATCAGCGAATACCTGAGCGCGAAAGGTATTTGAGGGTGAGAGACGGCATTAACTTATAGCCTCTTGCGGTGGTGGAGTGGGTAAAAGCTTCACTGACATTCCTGGATTTGTATGGTGTCCTGGGTTCGTGCCTGGGCGCCGACAATTCTATTATCGCCTAATAAAATTCCCCTTCGGTTAAGCATATATGAAAATATATTAATCCCGAGGTAGAGTGAATTAGATATTAAAGGACATTTGTAGCTCGATGTATATATATATATATATTTATATATATACACTTAAGATTTTAAGTATATATATATATACATTAAAATCTTAAGTGTCCCCGCCCCCACCCCGAAAGATTTCTAGATCCGCCACTACACTGAACATTCCATTCAAAATACGTTTTCAATATCTCACAACTTTGCCATTATAATCAATATTATTTTCATGACAAGTAGCATCACTCCACCTGTATTTGAAATAACCATGGAGGCAGCACCACAATCACCGAGATATTATTCTTATATTCACATTTATCATCTTTCCGTTTGTACAAAGGAACAGTGATTCCTTTCATCAATTCCTAGAAACGCTTCTTTCATCCATGCGCGACGTACCCACTCTGGGTGACCCTTGATCACACAGACAGACTCTAAGTAGGTACCATAGCAAATCACCGGAGTCTCATAAACTCATATTTTCCATTATTCAGCCTCTTCATTACATCTTCCAAAGTCACTTCAACTAGTATTCTAAATATCACAATAAACCTTTCCACTTTTGCATCATTCAGCTCTCTCTTTTGTATTTCCCACATTCGACGAATCTTCAAAATGCTTCATCAAAATAAGATCGAATTCACTTTAGACAACTTCTACCGATTTTCATTGTTATTCTGAAACCCAGTTGTTCATTAACCTTCCCCTAAAGTTCTTCTTGATCCTCTTCCCTCCATAGTAACTACTTGCTTCCCTTTTTTTCTGCTTCTTTTTGATCACCCAATTCTACCTCCTGTTTACCTGTACATTATCTTTTCTGCCGTACAGTTATACCTCAGGTAATATCCTATCTTTGTTCATTATCCCTCCGCTGACTCCTTTTATTTCCTCTTTCTGCCAACATAGGCTCACTGTTGCCTCTGACCCCATCACCGACGTTTGGAAACTCCTCACCAGTTGCAGCCTGTGCCTTCAACGCTGCCCATATTTCATCCAATTTCTTCTTACAGCTCCTTTCATTTTTTTTCATATCCCTTTCTAAATTACCTTTAAGCAACATTTTCATCTCTTCCTCTCCAAATTAAACATAATCCAGTTGAATTCTGTTTTCCAAATCTTAATAAAGATATACTTCTTTGGAAATTATCTAGTTTCAATAATCAAACCCCTTCCGAAACTTATTCCCACAAAGAACTCACTATTCTCATATACCCTAGGGTCTCAATACCCATAAAAAATACCATCTCTTATACATACATAGATGCGTGTGTGTCTATGTGTGTATCATTCATCTTTGGCAGGAGTATTCAGGAGGGGTAGGCACTGTGGTAGAGTGGTACAAAGTTCAGCAGCTCACATTCCCCAGGTTTTTGAATCACTTCTTACTCACTGTTCTCCCCAGTTGTAAACAGTTACCAGGATCAACTATGGTCAAGGAAAAAGGGTGAAAGGCTAGGAACTTCATTCCTAAAGACTTCCGCGAAACCAGAAGGCTGCATTATCTCTATCACCAACCTCTTTGAAAGGGAAAAGACTTATGGAGAAATATCAAGACCATGATATTTGCTACATTCATCCCTTAACTTGAGTAGCAAGGAAGAACCCCTATTTAGACAAATGCCACATCAGCTGTTATGCACATTCAAACAGAATGTTTATCTGCAATATATTACACATTTCCCCTCTGCCCCTCTCCCAGCCCCACCTGGCACGCGCACACACACGTCGAACTACTCACCTATATCTTGTCTGCTGTACCCTGCCTGTCACTTCCTGATATTCTGTTCTTTCCATTCTAGTAGCTTTTCTAATCCATCTCTCCAGCGCCTCCCAGTCTTCCACTATTCATCACACCATTCATCACACCATTTCATGTTTTCCATTTATAATTATTGCCTTCAATTTTCTCATAGACAATTTTTCTAACTAATTCATTAATCTCTGCAGGTCTCTTGACTAAATCAATCAACATACAGCAAAATTCACAACTCATTTTCTTATTCCACTGCCTTTCACTCCACCGATTGTTATCTCTGGCATTCCATTTCAGCCCATCTGCAGTTATATTAAACGTCCATAGATACAGAGACGAGGAGATCAAGGAAAGGGAGCCTATTATATATATATCTCTCTCAAGAGTAAACCTAATACAAGGGTGCTGACTGTTAACGAATTCTAAAAACATTTCTGCGTCGTGCTCGTGTCAAAACAGAGCAAACGCGCCGTCTGCATACCTCCGGTAAAATAAAGGAGGCAGCTCAGGGGACAGAACCTATCCATGATGCCCTCCTCCAGGGAGGCCATGAATAGTATATTCGCCATAGTAGGTGCCAGTGGCGACCCCGTTGCAACCCACTCCAACTGCTTATAAAGGGTAACTTCCAACAAAAATAAAGGCACCCTTTCCTTGATCTCCTCGTCTCCAGAGACAACAATGGTTACTATACAGGTGTATTCCGAAAAAAGTACTTTTACAGGGTTAGGTATGAATTTCTATAGTTCCTGCCTTTTCAACTTCAAAATGAATGCGACTTCAACTCTATTACAAGGAGCTTTTACTCATTCCCCAACTTGGGCCATGTTGCATGTTGAAGTTACATTCCTAATTTACATCTTTCTGGAATAACTGTTTTCCTACGAGGCTGGTCTCCAGAAGGCTCTGTCAGATGTTGAATGCCAGAATGAATCTAACTCCACCCATCTTAACTGAACCAAAAAGGAAAATGGATGCTAATTTTCCCGACCTAAATGACAACAACTTCAGAAAGAAATGTGTCGCCATATTCCAAAGAACGTCCCTTGCGGTAGACCTGAAACATGTACCATAGAATCCACGCACTATCGGTTTGTTATCTAAATTCAAGGATCGTCTACAAATATGTATATGCCCATGATGCGATCGTGGGATTTACGTCGGTTCACGAGAAGGACCACTGCGGATTCGCATAGATTCCCATAGAGGTGTAAGCTACAGGACTGGTTGTAAACTGACTAACCCAGAGCACTGTAATATAAGGAATCATGTAAAATTGTGTAAAACTTATATCAATTATAAAGATTTTTCTATAATAGGACAAGCCCAAAACGAAAGCGACCTCAACACTAAATAGTCAAACAACCTCTAACCAATTGTTTATCGCTTAATCTTTTTTTCTTCTTCTTTTTCGTCTTTCTTGCTCTTGCTGGTTCTTGAGTAAACTTATATCTTTAGTCTTAATGCTTCTGCTGTTTTGCTAAGTCCTGTTCCTATTCCTCCTGTTTTTAATTTGTCTCATACTTTTTTGTATGTATCCATGTTTTAATGTGATTTTTTGTAAGATGGTTTTTTTAATCATTACAGCCTTGAAAATGCGACGAAAGAAACTGACGCGAAACTTCGGGATAATAACCTCGCCTTCGACATTGTATCCTGAGCAGAGACGCACCTTCATTGAGATATATATATATATATATATATTATATATATATATAAATATATATAGATATATGTATATATATATATATATATATATATATATATGTGTGTTACTATAATCTTTATCATCTTTTATATCTGTGTGTGTGTGTGTGTGTGTGTGTGTGTGTGTGTGTGTGTGTAATTGAGTCACGAAAATGTGGAACGTGATGAATATATAAATAAAGAGAAATTCCATGAAGAAAAGATAAACGATGGAGTTCTGCAAGGCCTTTCGTCTTCTTGTCCTTTATTTAGCAGACTGAAGAAATATAAAAATAAGTTTACAAAGAACGCTCATTTAAATGAAAGATGGGGATTACAAAGGAAAAAATATGTACCTGGAATCCAACACGATTGAAAAATTAGTAGACCTACCAAAACAGGGCTAAGAGGTTTTACAAAAGATAAGGCTCAACACCTCAGAAGCCGCGATAACACAATTAAACATTATACAAGGAAGGGGACTGACCACCAGTTCATTGTCTTGTCCCGCTTCTGAGCTCCTCGGCCTAATCTTCTGTAAAACCTCTTAACCCTGTTTTGGTAGGTCTACTATTCTCCAGTTGTGATTGATTGATTGACTCCAGGTGCATGTTTTTTTCCTTTGTAGTCCCCATCTGTTATTTATATGAGCTTTCTGTGTAAACTTATTTTTATATTTCTTTAGTCTGCTAAGTAAAGTACAAGAAGCCGAAAGGCCTTGCAGAAAGAACCCCATTGTTTCTCTTTCCTTTGTGGAATTGGTCTTTTTATATTACACGCACACACACACACACGCGCGCATATATATATATATATATATATATATATATATATATATATATATATATATATATATATATACATATTATATATACATATATATACATACTATATTAAGATTATTCTCCCGTCAGCTGATTCATAAGAGATTCCAACAAGTTCCTGGTAATAGCTTCATTACAAATATAATACTACATTGCTTTGTGACCAATTTATTCTATGGGACTTGTCACTTGGATGCAAAGATAGAGCATTATTAGTCTGACCTGTTTTTGCTGAATATTTGTGTTATTTTAATCTAACATTTAATTTTGTACTGGCCTAACCTAAGTAAAATAAATCATAGCCATACAAGGAACTTTCGTTATTTAAAATCAAGCAGTATGTATATATATATGTGTGTGTGTGTGTGTGTGTGTATTCAAGACTAACCATTCCCTCTGTATGGGTGGCTCCACAGGAAAACGCGAAGCAATGGCCACTACAAAATTCTTCTGCCTTTTTCTGCTGAATCGTGAGTGCCCCCACCCCATGCCCAAAACTTCCATAGCATTACCTACTTAATGTATTTTAAAAGAAATGTCATCAGCAGCATACGAAACCCCATAGACACACTGTGTTACTCACCTATATAGCCTCTTGTACTTCTTGTACCTTTCCTCTACGGTAGGTACTCTTCCACTACGTCTATCCAGCACTTGGAGGTCTCCTGTGTCACTCCTAACTCTTCCAAATCATAGTCTTTTCACCACTCTGTCAAACTCTGTTCTTTCCACAGAACTGAACCATCTCAAAGCACTAAGAGTTAATGCATAAGCTTAGCTTGTTATGACTTTGTATCTCCACATTTTCCATCCCTTCAGTACTTCATATGCCATTTTGTACCATACAATTTTCATCCCTATAACATCAACATTACCTTTCATTGCTCTGTCTTCCAGATTCACATATATTCATAACCTTCTTTGTTCTTGCCTTTACTCTAAACCTTTTTCTTCAAACTCCTTCTCTAATTTTAGCAGTTTTTTGTTTATTATCACTATCAGTATGGTATCTGTTAATCAACCATTCTGCATTCCATTCAGAACTTAAACCCTACCCTACAACTTTGCACCTTTTTTGAGGTTCTTTTCTCTGACTTCCTGCATCCCTTCATGCATAAGTTTTTAAATAGCCATGTGGACATCATAGACTCCTATTTCACCATGCCATTCCCATTCCTGTCTGTCTCTCACCACAAAAACTTTTACCAATGCTCGACAATTCATCTACTATACTTCCCTCTTCGTAACCAACGCTGTTCTTCACCTGTGAGTTCTTGTCATCAGCCTTTCTTTTTCGTCAACCTCTCACCAGGCATATTCTCTAGCATACCAAGTAATGTGATGCCTCCATAATACTTACTGTCTCCTCTACTACCTCTACCTATATACAAAGGAACGATATTCTTCACAATTGTTTCTCTGAAAACTTTCTTTAATCCAGGCATCTTACACAGTGGTCAGCCGCTAATTTGGACCATCACCACTATACCATAGCATTTCACTTGCTTTTACCATTCATCTTTTTACCCTTCCTCTATCCCATTCATCTTCATAACCTTGTACTTGATTATGCTTACAACTTTTGCTTCATACAAACACTTTTAAAACTCTTTTGACAATCTGTTGTTTCTCGTTACTTTTACCGTATGACATGAAATGATCAGCCACTCCATACTTTTCAATACCCTTTCCATATTCCACAAACTTTAACATATTTGTTCTTCCCTTGATTCTCTCTTCAGTCTTTTATCCAGTTTTTATGTGGGATGGGCATTTCTAACAGCTTCCTCCATCTCATTCAGCACCTCATATTTTTGTCTGCTGAATCTTTCTCTTGGTTGTCTCTAACTTTGGCTTCCCTCTTCCCCTTTTTCTAGCTCCTCTATCCCTATCACTCTCCCTCCTAAGTAATTAACCTTATCTCTTCTCATATGATGAGCATATAACTTGGTTCTCTCTTTCTTAAGCTTCACTAATATTTCTCTTCTCTTTTGTTCCTCAAAGTCTCTTGCCTCTTTTCCTGTCTGTCTTTGTTATCTGACACTATCAACTTTTTATTCTTTTCTCAGCTATATCAATCCATGTGCCCAGTTATTTCTCAGTTGTTCATATCTCTCCTCATACAGTTCGCTGGTTTCATAACTGCTTTATGTAGCCTAAGTTTCTCTTTCACAAAAGTTCTCCAATATCACAGGATATCAGATCTTTTTGTCAAATTTCTCATTCCTGCTTGAACTCTGTCATTTCTGCTTTTAGTTTGCAATCCTCCAAGAACACTGACCAAAATTATCAGAATGTGTCCACTCTCGTCAGTCTTCTACTGGTCTTTCATCCATTGAGATCCCATTTACATTTCCAGATTGGAGAAGTAATGCCTCAAAGAGCATTTGTGAAAAGTTGGTTTAGTAGCATTACACTGCTTTATGACAATTCATTCATTGCTTGGTCAATCCTTACATTTTTCTCTCATATATCATCTAATTACCTGGCTTGGTAACCTGGCATGAACCTTTTCTATGTCTGTAAAATATTATTTAGGCCTCAGTTTCTTCATCATTTTCAAGAGAAAAGGTTGCCTCTATCGACCTTCCTGCCCTGCATGAAGCCAAGTGGCTGGTTCATATCAATGTGTATCTCTAAGTCTCCTCTTTATGGTCCGTTTTTACTTTTCCTTCACCCATAGTTCTTAAGAATATTTAGAAGTTATGGAGACAATTCATCAAACTAATCAGTCTCCCATCTGCATATTCTAGTTTATGCTCTACTGCCTGCATATAAACGTCTAATTTCTCTGAACAAATTAGCTTCTGTACCTGACAATGAGGACTGTTAGTCCTAGAAAGCTTGTAACTTTCCTTGGATAAATACCTCCACAAAATACCATCCTGTTTTAATGAGGTCCTGTTAGTAATTGTATTAATGCACAGAATAACTGTGTAAGCGTAAAAGTTAATATATATATAATATATATATATATATATATATATATATATATATATATATAGTCCTGTTAGTAATCGTATTAATGCACAGAATAACTGTGTAAGCGTAAAAGTTAATATATATATATATATATATATATATATATATATTATATATATAGTCTGTAGTAATTGTATAATGCACAGATAACTGTGTAAGCGTAAAGTAAGTAATTAATATATAATGATAATAAATGTATATATATATATATATATATATATATCTATATATATATATATATATATATATATAGTCCTGTTAGTAATTGTATTAATGCACAGAATAATGCGTAAGCGTAAAAGTTAATATATACTATATATTATATATATATATATATATATATATATATATATATATATATATATATAGTCCTGTTAGTAATTGTATTAATGCACAGAATAACTGTGTAAGCGTAAAAGTTAAATATATATATATATATATATATATATATATATATATATATATTTATATATATATACATATATATATATATATATATAGTATGTATATATATATATATATATAATATATATATATATTTATATATAATATATTGTAGTAGGAAGCCCACAAAAATTCGGAAAAAATTGAAAGTTTTTATTTAAGCTTTCGGAGGGTACATTCTCTCCCTCATTCAGAAAGAGAAATAAAAGTTACATAAACTGAAAACAACGGTCAAGGTAAAAGAAATAACATACAAGCATATGGTTGTATCAGAATAACTGCCCTACAGTGGTTTGCCAATCTTGTTTAACAACTTAGCTACACTAACTACATGCTTTGTCATAATTGCATTACAGAAAAGGCCCAGTTTAAAATTACTCTTATATATATTCATAGCGTCAACATTTTGGATTAAAATAGATTCTAAAAGTTTTCTTTTTTCAGTGTTATTAACAACCTTTATGTTTTTCATTTTGTCTAGGTTAACCATATGATTTTTACTTTGTCTATGTTGAAACAGGGCGTTGTTTTCATCACCTTTCCGTAATGAGTCACGATGTTGTCTTTTTCTTCTGTCAAAATCAATCGTTTCACCTATATAAGTTTTATTACACTCTTGACAGGGAATTCGTAAATGCATCCTTGTGTTTTTGTCTACATTTTTAACATTATTTGTTAGGTACTTTTTAACAGTGTTTGTATTCTTATATACTGGGACAATGTTGCAAAATTTCAAATATTCGTTTAAAAGTCCAGGGTTTGCTTTGGTTTGTGGTAAGACTAAAACACTATTATTATTACCTAGGAAGCTCCTTTTCTCCCTTGCTACATAATATATTCTACGTGCCTTAAAATGCGCCCTTTGAATAAAATTTGTATTGTAACCAAGTACAGTGAAAACATTTTTGATATGATTGATTTCAGTATCTAAAAATTCAACATCACAAAGTTTATACGCTCTCAAGAATATATTAGAAATAACACCTATTTTGACATCGTCTGAATGGAAAGAAAAGCATGGATATATGACTCTGCATGGGTCGGTTTTCTATATACTGCATATTTAATCCTATTATCTTCTGAACGACATAATAAAGTGTCTAAGAAAGGTAACCTGTTATTATTCTCATTTTCTACTTTAAATTTGATACACTGGTGTAAGTTATTCAGTTGAGTTAGTAAATCTTCAACATTAATAAAATCTGGAATCAAAGCAAACATATCGTCAACATAGCGAAACCAAACAATTGGAAAGTTAAAAATGGTGGGTAAAACTTCAGTTTCAAAACATTCCATAAACAAATTTGCTAAAACGGGTGATAACGGCGAACCCATGGGCAAGCCGAAAATCTGTGAGTAGAATTTACTATTACATCCAAAGTGACACTGTTCAATACAAATATTTATCAGATCAATAAATACACTTTTTGGTACAATTTTGCGTTCTAAAAACCGCATGCATTCATCTACAGGTACTTTGGTGAAAAGGGACTCCACGTCAAAACTAACCATCCTCTTTCCTTCTAACGACAGGTGCCGAGTCTTTTCAATAAAATCTGTAGTGTCCTTTAAGTGAGAGTTTGATATAGTACCCAAACACTTTGCGTATATGAAGAAATCCTGAAGGACAGAATATCATCGGTACAGCAGGAGAAGGAAGAGGCTTTTCGACGACTTAGGTACAATAGCCGTAAACTGAGAGAGGAATTTAATCAATATGTGAATGCTACACCAATTCAGTTTCAAGCATTTTTAGACTATGCACATAACGTATGTAGACGAGAAAATGGAAAAGTGAAAAACGATTTAAAGATTAAAGCAGATTTAATTTTCATGAATAGCCCTTGGTTTAAATATAGTTCACAAGAAAAAGTGCAAAATTTGTCGTCGTTCCAGTTATCCAGTGATCAGAAGTGCGTGCTTGGTTATGGATTGTCTTTTGCCATGCCCCCTACACACGAATGTTTACTTGAGCTACTGACCAATTTCGCTAAGTTCGAGAAGAAGAATGTAAACATTCATACAGAAACGTCAACAATAAAGGGATTTGTTCTAGGAACAATCATGGAAAGTATAAGTTTTAACAAAGGACTCCCAAAGAGGTTAATGAACGCCTTAGAAGACCTCAAGAAAAATAAGGAAATAATAATAACAAAAGCTAAGTCGTCGAAAAGCCTCTTCCTTCTCCTGCTGTACCGATGATATTCTGTCCTTCAGGATTTCTTCATATACGCAAAGTGTTTGGGTACTATATCAAACTCTCACTTAAAGGACACTACAGATTTTATTGAAAAGACTCGGCACCTGTCGTTAGAAGGAAAGAGGATGGTTAGTTTTGACGTGGAGTCCCTTTTCACCAAAGTACCTGTAGATGAATGCATGCGGTTTTTAGAACGCAAAATTGATAGTCTTAATATTGATCTACCTGTACCAAAAAGTGTATTTATTGATCTGATAAATATTTGTATTGAACAGTGTCACTTTGGATGTAATAGTAAATTCTACTCACAGATTTTCGGCTTGCCCATGGGTTCGCCGTTATCACCCGTTTTAGCAAATTTGTTTATGGAATGTTTTGAAACTGAAGTTTTACCCACCATTTTTAACTTTCCAATTGTTTGGTTTCGCTATGTTGACGATATGTTTGCTTTGATTCCAGATTTTATTAATGTTGAAGATTTACTAACTCAACTGAATAACTTACACCAGTGTATCAAATTTAAAGTAGAAAATGAGAATAATAACAGGTTACCTTTCTTAGACACTTTATTATGTCGTTCAGAAGATAATAGGATTAAATATGCAGTATATAGAAAACCGACCCATGCAGAGTCATATATCCATGCTTTTTCTTTCCATTCAGACGATGTCAAAATAGGTGTTATTTCTAATATATTCTTGAGAGCGTATAAACTTTGTGATGTTGAATTTTTAGATACTGAAATCAATCATATCAAAAATGTTTTCACTGTACTTGGTTACAATACAAATTTTATTCAAAGGGCGCATTTTAAGGCACGTAGAATATATTATGTAGCAAGGGAGAAAAGGAGCTTCCTAGGTAATAATAATAGTGTTTTAGTCTTACCACAAACCAAAGCAAACCCTGGACTTTTAAACGAATATTTGAAATTTTGCAACATTGTCCCAGTATATAAGAATACAAACACTGTTAAAAAGTACCTAACAAATAATGTTAAAAATGTAGACAAAACACAAGGATGCATTTACGAAATTCCCTGTCAAGAGTGTAATAAAACTTATATAGGTGAAACGATTGATTTTGACAGAAGAAAAAGACAACATCGTGACTCATTAAGGAAAGGTGATGAAAACAACGCCCTGTTTCAACTAGACAAAGTAAAAATCATATGGTTAACCTAGACAAAATGAAAAACATAAAGGTTGTTAATAACACTGAAAAAAGAAAACTTTTAGAATCTATTTTAATCCAAAATGTTGACGCTATGAATATATATAAGAGTAATTTTAAACTGGACCTTTTCTGTAACGCAATTATGACAAAGCATGTAGTTAGTGTAGCTAAGTTGTTAAACAAGATTGGCAAACCACCGTAGGGCAGTTATTCTGATACAACCATATGCTTGTATGTTATTTCTTTTACCTTGACCGTTGTTTTCAGTTTATGTAACTTTTATTTCTCTTTCTGAAAGAGGGAGAGAATGTACTCTCCGAAAGCTTAAATAAAAACTTTCAATTTTTTCCGAATTTTTGTGGGCTTCCTACAACATATTAGAACACGGATACAGTGTTTAACTTTGCTCTATATATATATATATATATATATATATATATATATATATATATATATATATATATATATATATATATTACCATTAAGCAGTTTCATCTAACAGGGAGTGATTTCAAAGAAAAACAAAGTTCTCTGAACATCCTTTCATCAGCACTAACGTTTTTTACCACAAACCATTCACCTCAAAAGTTTCCACCTTAGTTTTTATTTGCTTTCAGCATTTATACTTTATTCAATATAAGAGACCTAGATCAACAAACCCTTCTTGCTTTAAAACCAATTCTCTTCCTAGTGTTTAGCACACTCACTGCACCACCATCCAGGCTTCACTACATTGTGACTCACCTTATCTCACACCCAACCATCACACTTGAGATTTACCACCAGATAATTATACAGTGAACCAACTCCATTCTATCACCATCCATATTAACATTCTGGCTTTTCCTTATCTTCATAACCTACCTTGTGTTTTCATAATACTCTCACTTCTCTTGCAAACATTTGTAATTTGTTTCACTAGTTTCTGCAATTTCTCTTCATTATCCCTTTTCAGCACTGGATCACCAGCAAACATCAGCGACTCCACACTCCATTCACAACTCACTGGCTTATCACATAATTTTGAAACTACACTTACTGACTTTTCTCTGACTTCTCACATCACCCAAGCTGTAGAGATATTGAACAGCCATGAAGAAAGAACACACCCTTTGCTCAGACCCATCTTTTCACCTAACTAGTCCCAAGCAGATTGGAATGTGCAACAGCACAGTTACAAGTGTTATGGATAAGATCAAGACATCAGCAAATACTTTGGGTGGTTGAACACCTCAAGCATATGGCGAAGGCAAGGGTGTGCAAGTTGACCTGGCTAGTCGGGAGTGATGTGATTGGGACGTCAGAAGAATGCAGTAATGTACCAAACAGTGTGTGTTCATGGAATCTTCTAGGACAATTTAGTGCATGCATAAGTACGAACACCAGAGTTTCTCTAAGTGTAATATAATGTAACCGTAGGTGAAAAGCGGCTATTCTAGAAAGATAGATCATACAACGTGAAACGAGGTCCAGAAGGAAAGTGCAAAAGATCCGTCAAAAAAGTAGACTTTGTTAAACCATAGAACATTTACAGATACCATAAAAGAAGCTGAAGTGCAGTGAAAAACATTTTCTAATTACATTTTCCTTTTATGTGTATCCATTTTTTATCTCATTTCTGGTGATTGTGGATTTTTACGGATGGATTCGAATGTAACTACATAAAATGAATTCTCTGACTGACACTTTATCTCTTATTTTTTGGGAAATAGAAACAGTGATTGAACTGATGTGTCTTTATATAAAGAACCAGTGTGTGACATTTTTGAGATGATCATTATGAGAGACTGTATTTCCTGTTTTTAGGTTTCCCAGTTCATTTTCCTTGTTTTCATATTAGTTTTTTGGGGAAATAAAGACTCTATTTTTGTATCTCAGAATTTGGTTTTAACTTGATTTAGCTACAGAGTTCCCAGTTCATGGTGGACACGCAAGGTAGGTTATGTTACCAGGTTGTGATTTCTTTCCTTTTATTAGATAGGGTCAATTGGACCCTTGTGACAGGAGGTGGCAGTCGGGAAAGACAATGAGGCCTATGGATTACGTTTCTAGATAGACTGGTGGGGTACATAGGAGTTAGGAAATCATGTAGATATTAGGAAAAGGGATTGATTAGGTTTTAGGCAATTACCGCCGTCGTTGAGGAGATGGCGTTTGGGCTGGAGCCTGCAGATTTGTTCCCTGAGAACTCAACCTTCTAAGGCAGTGGCGTTTCAAAGAGTGTGTTAATATGACGTGTGTTATAAATACAGTGTGGTTACGGTAGTTTCCTGGGGATTAGCGGTTAAGTATTTGTGGTGGGCGACTACACACACAAGAGGGTCGTCGCCAGTTTATAGAAGTCGGCGGTTGCATGTGTGCTTGGATGTAGGCGCTAATGCAGTGAATCAACAGCCTCAGTGTGTTTAACGTTATCATGCCGTTCCTTTATGAAGGCATAATTGTTCAGCATTTCTTTTTTTTTTTTTATTGTGTTAACAATTTTCTCACTTGGATATTTTATTTCTTGCAGGATTAAAGGAACAGTTTAGAGGTTTGCTTTTAATTGCCGTGCATAGTTTTTTTTCTCAGGGGAGTAAAATGTATTTCTTTTATTATGAGGTATTCATTGGAACTACATTTATAGGGGATTAATCCATACAATTTTTTTATGTGAGTGTGTATTGGTGCATGCAAGCAGGTGGGTTGGTGTCAACTAATGCTTAGGCTAGAGATCTGGGTACCCAAGGAGGGCGAGATCAGCTGAAATTCTTGGATGGCAACAGGACAGAAGGTTCCCTCCATCATACACTCATAGCCTGCCCTAGATATTGATCAGGTGGTAACCTTGACTGTGAAGCAGAAAAAGTGTTTTTCGCCCCGTAGAGTGTGGGAAACACATTTACTTTGAAAATATTTATGTGTTGGGGATAGGTATATTTTTTGTTGTTGTTGTTGATGATTTGTGAGGGAAACTTGGGAAATATAATTTATGTTATTGAGATCGGGTCGAATCCTGGATACTAAGGTTTCTCTAAGGGAGATAAAATGTCAAAAGGAGATAATAAGCATCACACTTTGTTGCATAGTCACTAATGTTGCAGCGGGGGTTGACCTTTTCGGAGTATTGTTGATGGCGTTTTTTATCAGCTAGGGCAAACTCTTATTAAAGGAGTTAATAATTTTTTAAATACCAAGGGCATTAAAAGTGATGCAGAGGCATTCAAAGAGGTAAAAGCCTTTCTGGATTTCGATAAAGGGGACTTAGCAAATCGCTGCCATGGTTTTCAGCATACAAAATGCCGGTCATGGCCAGTACAAGCATTTCTGACGACAGCCTATGAAACAAAGGAACACGGGGATAGGGTGAGAGACCTGAGAGGTTTCTACAACATTAGAAAAGATCGGAAGAACATGGTTGAGCATATCTTTCAGCTGTTTGATGCAGTGGAAGAATGGATACACAAATTGAAAAATCCCACATGGGTAAATAGTAATAATATCTCCCTTGATAACTTGCACAGATTGTTGCATTTTCCCTAACTTCTACGCAATGTCCAAGATGCCATTGTAGATAGCTTTGATGAAAAGATTGAGCCTACATTAGATGAGGAACTGATTTATTCTCAGGTTCAGAAACACGTGTCCAAATGTCCCACAGTGGATGGCACATTTTGTAATAGGACCGGTCCAAGGAACTTAACACAAAGGAGTATAAGTTTCCCTACTCCCCAATTGTGTACAAAAGTGGAATATAAAAGGGGATCTATGGATCCAGTGCAACAGTTGCGTTGTTTCAATTGTAATAAGAAAGGGCATACAAAGAAACTATGCAGAGTCCAATATTGTGGAGTACGCAAAAGTGCTGATCACTTTTGGTGGTCTTGTCCGTCTCATAAATGGAAGGATCCAAGACCCACACCTCAGAACTCTGGGGGTTCTAATACAAGAGTTTCCCAAGCAGGTCACTCAAAGGGACAAAGATATCGGCGAAATTTTTGGAAAGCTGATAAGCAAAAAGGATACAGATGATTTGTAAGTGCCATTGTGGTCTCTTGGGGGATCCCCCAAAGCCCAGGAACAATGGGTTATGTGAAGATCCAAATTTTTATTGATACAGGAGTGTCAGTTAATTTACTGAACCATGATCTATACCAGTCTATGTTCTCCCAATACCCTTTGAAACCCTCAACAGAGATGATGTGTGATGTGCAAGCCCAAAGGTTAAATACCGTAGGTTTTATAAGACTGCAGTTCGCTCTGGGTGATTGGATGTTAATAGAACCATTTTTGGTGATAAAAGGGGTTGCGTTGGGCAAGACTTTTCTTGGTCCATCCTGCATGTAGGAGACAGGATATCGGTTCATACAGGGGTTAGTGGTATAACAGTTGGGATAACAGGTGTTTTGATTCCATATGTGGATGTATATGGAACAAAGGTAAATAAGGATACTGAGGTTAATATGGCTGATACTGGTGGTAATATTGGCAGTGATATTAGTGATAATAATGGTGATATTGATGATACTGGTGGTAATATCGGTGGTGATAATATTGGTGATTTTGGTGATGATAATGTTGATATTGGCAATAATAATGCTGATAATAATGGTGGTATGGTTAATAACGGTGATATTGATAACAATGGTGATGCTGATACTAACATGAGGGTTATGGTTGATGATATGGGGGATACTTATATAAATATGGGTGATATTCATGTGAATGTGGAACACGGGATGAATAACCAGTCACAAGGGGGTACTGTGTATAACGGTCGTGTATTAAAAGGGATTTTATCAGAGGATGTTATTTTAAATTAAGGTGAAAGTTGGGTTGAGGGAAGTGAAAATGCCCAAAGAGGTGCATAGAATTGAGGGTAGCAAAAAACTAAAAGGTGTTATTAGCACAGTGTCGGTAAGCAGGGCATCAAACACAGGTGTTATATGGGTGGAGTCGTTGAATTGTAATGTTACTGTTAGGAAGTATCAGAAGAATACCTCTGTGGTAGACCTCCAAGACTGGAGTGGGGATAGTGGTTCAGTGGTTATTATAGAGGGGAAAACAGAGTTTAGAAGCAGAAATGCAAATAAGGAGGAAAATCTTAAGGAATCAATAAGCTAATGTACATTGACTACTAGGATCATATAGAAGCTTTAAGCAAAGTTTTGGCTGAAGTTGGGGATACTGTGGCTTTCCAAGGGGATAAGATAGGGCTGACTAAGGTGTGAGAACATAAGGTGAATCTAGAAGAGGGGACCAAACCTATTTTTATTCCCGTGTATTGCATATCCTACAAAATCAGGGAACACGTAGAGAAATGGAAGGGGGAAGGAATTATTAGACCCATTGTTTCCCCATACAACTTTCCTTTGTCGGCAGCGGCTAAGGAGGAAGGTTCAGTTCAAGTATGTGTAGATTTCTGGAAATTAAATACGAAAACAATCCCTGACCGTTATCCGGTTGCCTGCATATCAGACATTTTTGTGGAAATTGGGGGACGTGGGATATATTCTTCAATAGACCTTATGCAGGGATTTTTGTAGGTTACTCTTAGTGAAGATAGTCGGGAATTTACCGCATTTGCATTGCCTAAGGGGCTTTTCGAGTTTAAGATGATGCCTTTTAGTTTATCAGGTGTTCCTATGAGTTTTATGAGGTTGATGAACACAGTTTTGCATGGGCTATTAGGCAAGAATGACTTTGCGTACATTAATGATCAATTGATAGCAACAGATTCAATCGAGCATCACTTGGATGTACTCAAGGAAGTCCTTAAGAGACTTAGGTTAGCAGGCTTGAAAATTAAGTTAGGTAAGTGTGATTTCTTAAAGAAGCAGATTGAATATTTAGGTCATGTCATATCTAAAGAGGGGGTTAGAAAAAATGATGATAAAGTGAAAGCAATTGCAGATTTTCCTATCCCTAAGACAAAAAATCAACTTAGGCCATTCTTGGGAATGGCATGATTTTTTAGAAGGTACGTGAAAGGTTGTTCTATCTTGGCAGCTCTTTTAACAGATGTGTTGCGGAGGAAAATCAATTTCTTGGGGCGCCACAACAGGTAGCTTTTCAGAAAGTTGAAAGGACACATTAATGAAACCACCAGTTGTGAAATTTCCGGATTTCAGCGAACCTTTCACACTAGTCACTGATGCCAGGAAGGACGGTATAGGTGCCTGCCTTATGCAGAAATCTAAGGGGAAAACCTATCCAATAGGTTATTATAGCAGGAAAGTTAAGACAAAGGGTAACAATGAAAGATTAATGGCTACCGCAGATAATGAAGCCTTTGCAGTAGTATCAAGCTTGGTTCATTTCAAAATGATGTTGACAGGGAATAAAGTTGAAGATTTTACAAACCACATGCCATTATTAGATCTTTTTTATTAGCCAGATCTGTCGCCTAAAAGTGCTCGATGGTTCCTAACTATTAGAAATTTTGATGCAAAGCTCAAATACATAGAGGGCAGTCATAATGTAGTAGCAGATACTCTTAGCAGAAGTTTTTATGAGAAGGAAGGATTTCAAGTTGGGGTGGTTACTGGTGATTCTATACAGTGGGATATCAGTCTCATTGAGCAAAGGCAAGATGAGGATGAAATTTTGACAGACGCAAAAGCGTTCCCTAGAGGTGAATTAGTCAGGAAATGTTATAAGTTGCCTTTTCAGGTTTGGAATCAGAGGGTAATCTGTTGGTTAGGAAAATTAAATATAAATTAAGGACGAGTGAAAGTAAAGGGAGTATGACACAGATCGTGATTCCGAAAGTCCTAATTCCAGCGGTCTTAGATATAGTACATTGCAAGTTTAGTAGTCCACATTTGTGGGAGTAAAAGACATACAATGAGATGCGTAATAAATATATTTGGAAGAATATGTGGGCAGATGTGGAAAATTTTGTGAAAAAGTGTAGTGTGCGACACTTGCAAACCTGCAAGAGCAACTTCATTTAAATTAGGGTCATATCCATTACCAAGTAGGTCTTTTCAGAAGGTACACATGGATATTTTGGAGGAATTTTCGTTAATCAGGGTATGGTCTACAGGTATTTATTGGTGATAATAGATTAACTGACGAGGGTAATGGAAATTTTCCCACTAAAACATAAAGCAGAAGTGGCTGTGGCATTCTTCAATGGATTTATATGTCGTTTAAGGGGTACCAAAGGTTTTATTGACTGCTAATGGTAGGGAATTTGTAGAGTGTCTGGCGGAAGTTATGGTGATACAGAAAGTAACAGCCCTTCCATACAGTCCGGAAGCTGATGTGTTATGTGAATGAGCAAACAGAAAAGTGCTCAAGGCTCTCCAGAAAACTGTTGGTGGCAAAGATAGGAACAGGTATAGATTTACAGATACAATTAGGCATAACATTAACACTATGGTCAGTGACTCTATTAGAATGTCTCCATTCGAAGCATTATTTACTTGCCAAGCACGAGGCACATTTGATTTGTTGTCAATACCTTCTCGTGGGGAGGGCACGAGAAATGGTGGAAAGAAGCAATGTTAAAGATGTTAAAGTTGCTGTTGGGGATAATGTGTTCTTGAAGGTCAATCTGAGAAATGAATTAAATTATAAGTTAGGTCCAAAATTTGAGGGGCCTTTTAGGGTTATTGAAGAAAAGAGAGGAAACAGGTTTTTAGTCTTGGATGAAAAGACAGGTCTGTATAGATTAATACCTATGTCAAAGATCAAGAACCCAGGGAAATGATAAAAAGCAGTTATGTATTTTACTTTTCACTATATTTCACAAATGGATGATGAAATTTGGAAGACAGAGACCTATAGAGTTTTGTTCTTGTAACTCAGTCTTATTTAACACTTTTTTTCCTACTATTTTCTTATTATGCGCAACTGCGGCGATTCGTTGTAAGTATCTGAGGTAATGGTTGTGATAATGGAATAATTTGGGTGAGACAATGTAGGAAAATACCATGGAGTTGAGAGATAATAGAAGAGTTTTCTGGGAATAATAAGGGTTGATATCCTTTGGTGTTATCTGATGAATGCAATGGTGTTACTAGGGGATGAGGATAAAAGTTGTGGCATTATGATTTTTAGTGGTGATGATTTTTGGTGGTGATCTGGGGTTTTATGAACCAATGGGGTGGTGATCGGTGGTATTGTGGTTTTTTGCTGGTAGTACTGGTTCGTTACAATTTTGTGGTTTCATGGTTTTATGGTTTTATATAGTTACGTTCACCAGTATTACTTTGAGGGATTATGGTTAATGGTTTTCTGAGGTTATATCCTGAAGAGGTGGTTTTCTTTGGTGTTAAATATTTTGGTGGTATTAAAATGGCTTGGTGTATTTAGCCTGAGGCAGGGTGTTTTATATTGGTGGTTATATAATGGAGGTAGCTATTTTTGGTACTATTGCTGATTAGAGGCTAGTAAGGGTTAATAAGGTTTCGTGGTATTATTGAGGATTAATGCGGAATTGTGGTTTTGGTGAGAATTTGAATTTGCTGGAGTTTAGTAGTATAAACATTACGGGGTTTTGATGGTGTACTTGTTGATAAGGGGTTAATTGTTGAGTAGTCAGTTAGTGGTAAAAGCATTTTCCAGTATTTTTTTAAAGGGCCAGTGGATAGAGACCACGTTTATTTTAATGAGGAATTTCAGTGTTTAGTAATTGACCATGAGGTTGGGTGTGTGTTAGTTCATGACAGATACGTGTGTGAAAATATTATTTTCTTTCTCAAAATACATAGACTTGCATAGACTTGTCAGGTTGTCAGTTAGAACTTGTTCATGACGAAACATGGACACAAGATGACTTACGAGAATTCCCAAGTGGTGACATCAGAAACAACTTAAGGATCTACTGCACCAGATGTCAGGTCTTCACCATGAGTGACGAGCTCCCGGGGTAATACTACTACAGGGACCGATGGCTCATGTAGTGATTCCTGGGGGCTAACAGGATTCTTTGATACTTCTACGAGGTGGGTGCAGGAATCACTTGCATGGGAGTCGAGGAATATTCAAGTTCAGCAACATAGGAGGCAGTTACAGTTCCTCCACTGGACGATGACGAAGGGGACGAATTTTTTATCACAGAACATGACGCAGTTCCAGTGATCGCCATTATTGTGGCGATAATGATGGCCACGATGTGCATAGCTGGGGCGGTTAAATTTGGATGTAGCCAACGGGGTTGGAGGACACCAGCGTAGGGGGTTGCTTTGAATCATGTGGCAGGATAAATTATGTGGAACTTTGGACTAGTGCCGGCCTAGCGTGTCAGGCAAATATGATTGAAGTGGTGGCCAAGCCATGTTACCTGCACTAGAAACGATAGTCATTAAAATCAGGGTGCAACGGACTTTGTCGCAGATTGGAATGTTGAATAGCACAGTCAGGAGTGTTATGGATAAGCTTCACAACATCGGCGAATACTTTGAGTGGTTGAACTTTACTAGCAAACGTAACCATAACCTTAAAAAGTCTCACTGGCGAGGGTACAGGTGCCCAAGTTGACCTGGCTGGTTGGGGGTCATGTGATCATGACGTCAGAAGAATGCCATCGTGTGTGTTTGTTCGTGCGCCAAACAGGGTGTGTTCATGGAACATGCTGGAACAATTTAGTGCATGCGTAATTACGAACGCCAGAGTTTCTCAAAGTGAAATGTAAAGTGACTGCAGGTGAAAAGCGGTTATTCTAGAAAGATAAATCATACGATGTGAAACGAGGTCCAGAAGGAAAGTGCAAAAGATCCGACAAAAAGCAGAAGGCTGTTAAACCGTAGAACATTTACAGATGCCCTGAGAGAAGCTGAAGTGCAGTGAAAAACATTATCTAATTACATTTTCATTTTATGTGTATCCATTTTTTATTTTATATCTGATAGTTGTGATTTCTTTTTATAGATGGATTCAAATGTCACAACATAAAATGAATTCTCTGACGGACACTATCTCTTAGTTTTTGGGGAAATATACGTAAATAGTGATTGAAGTGATGTGACTTTATATAAAGAGGCAGTTTGTGACAATTTTGAGATGATCATTAAGGGGAGAGATTGTATTTCATGTTTTTGAGTTTCCCAATTTATTTTCCTTGTTTTCATATTAGTTTTTTTGGGGGAAATAAAGACTATTTTTATATCTCAGAGTTTGGTATTAGCCTAGATCTAATAACTTGATTTAGCTACAGAGTTCCCTGTTCGTGGTGGACACGCAAGGTAGGTTACATTACCAGGTTGTGATCTCTCTCCTTTTATTAGACAGGGTCAATTGGACCCTTGTAATATGTTAATTATGTGTTTATATATTATATATATATATATATATATATGATATATATATATAATAATATATTATTATTAAATATATATATTGCTAATATTATATCATACATACATACATACATACATATATATATATAGTATATATATATATATGTGTGTGTGTGTGTGTGTGTGTGTGTGTGTGTTTGTGTGTGTATTTATATATTTATATATATATATATATATATATATAATATTATATATATATATATATATATATATACCTATATATATATATATATACAGTATATATATAATTATATTTTTAAATTGTTTTTTTGTTGACTGATGGTTGATAAGCAGATATGATGAGTGATGACAGTCTTTGGAACGATAAATATCATCATTTTGACTCCCATGGAAACAAGTGGGGTCTTAAAATGACAAATTCAACGTTAGCTCCCACAGAGACAGCGCAAGCTCCGAAAATGTTGACGCAGGACTTAGGGTGGCTCCAGGTGGAAGTCGCTGCCTCATCAAGACAGATCACGGCTTATGTCCGTGCATGTACGGAAGCAAGGCTCTGGTTTTGGGTAAATTTTATAGGTGTGATAATGAGCTGTATATGATGACACGCATCTGTTCCAGTGCAATGAACTTGTGACGAGTCAATGACGTCATATTATGGGGAGTTACTAGTGAGAAAGTTCGTGCTTGTGTATGTACGAGCTGTTTCCCCTACATAATGGGAAGGTAAGATAGCTGAGTCAGAGAAGCGCCCAAATGGGAGAAGAGGCCTGATTTTCAGATGGCAATATACAGTTGTATTTTAGTTAAGTGCTGGTGCTCACAGCTGAAATGGGTAAGCGTACTTTTAAGCCCGAGTGTGGTTTTGTCTTCTTATATTTTAAACCTTTATTTCAGGGATGTCCTTTTCCATATGACTTTTTTATCTGTCATTTTGGTTTATTTGCAATTTATTTATGTGGGGTTCTCTCCTTTCTTTTTTCAAACAGACGTTTCTGTCAAGACTGACAAGTCTGGCCCATCTGGCAATTTTAATGGGAACTTACCTGGTAGTTCCATAGAAATGGTGAGGAGACTATGACTTTTCTAGTTGCTTATTTTATGACTAAACTAATGTTAGTTATTGTAGAGAAAAAGTTGAACAGGTTTTGTCCGATCCCCACGGCTATTTGGGTTTTCTGTTTGAATAACAGTGGTGAATTATTTGGATTATGAATTTAACTTTTTCAGTTAAACATTTGTTTCTTTGAGAATTTGATTTATTTAGTTAATCCTCTTATTCCTAAATTAATGTATTTTTGTAATTCACGAGTATGATTTGGCTACCTTAGGTAATTATGTGAGATAAGTTGGAATGGTTGAGAGAGAGAGAGAGACAGAAAGAGAGAGAGAGTCACTCTGCCTTACTGCTCTAAGGTCATGGCTACCAACATATTTCGAAGAAGTAAATTTTATATATACCCCTCCAGTCTCTGAGGAGGGGTTAACATATATATATATATATATATATATATATATATATATATATATATATATGTATATATATATATATATATATATATATATATATATATATACATATATATATAATATAATACTATATATATATATATATATTATTTACTTAAGGTTCTTTGCAGCAACCCTTTGGCCCCTAGCTGCGAATACTTTCATTCCTTTTGCTGTAACTCCGTTCATATTCTCTATCTTCCATCTTACAGTCCACCCTCTCCTAACAAAAGTTTCATAGTGCAACTGTATGGTTTTCCTCCTGTAACGCCTTTCAACTTTTTACTGTCAATTTCCGTTTCAGCACTGAATGGCCTTAGTTCCCCCAGTATTTGGCATAAGGACAACTCTATATATAAAAGGTAGATGTGGCCTGTGGGTGGATCTGCAGTCTAAAACGGTTATGTGTATGTTTGTCAGTACTGTCTCTGTTGTATATATATTTGTGACTTCTAATATTATGTATCAGTCCTTCGTCAATGGCTTGGAAATAGAGTCGAAACCGTTCAGGACCTACACCCCACCTCATCTTTTTCACCCGTGGATATGTGTGATAAATGAATCATGTACTAAAGTGATTATATCATATATATATATATATATATATATATATATATATATATATATATATATATATATATATATATATATATATATCTATATATATATATAGGCTATGCAGGTATATCACATACATCCATTCAGGAAATCGCAGACAACCACGTTGAATAGTGGAGTTTCATCTTCTCCGTTTTATCTGGCATAGTCAACGTTTTAACTTCTTGCCCAAGTCTAGTCATTCTACCTCCTTCCTTCTCAACTAACGGTTGGTTGCGCCTTGGTATTTGTTTTTTATTTGTACTTTTTACTTCTTAGTTTTACTTGTCAATTTTTAGTCCTTTATGTCAAATTTAAGTTAATTTTGGTCTTTTTACTATATTAAGAATCCTGTTTTTATCTCAACAGACTGAAGATGCACATTGTATGTGTGAAACGTCTCTAATAAATGTTTCTTCTGATGGGTGGTGTCTACGAATTTCCTGAATGGATATATATATAAATGGATATATATATATATATATACTATATATATATATATATCTATATATATATATACTGACAAGGAAAACACATAGGATAGGGAAGATTGAGAAGATATTACTGTGCTGCCTGTTCCCTTCAACCAACATTACAGAGTTGTCTGTTCCTTTTATCCAGGGATTACAGTGCTTTCTCTTCCTTTTATCTAGGTATTACTCTGCTTTCTGTTCCTTTTATCCAGGGATTACTGTTCTTTCTGTTCCTTTTATCCAGGGATTACTGTGCTTTCTGTTCCTTTTATCCAGGGATTACAGTGGTGTCTGTTCCTTTTATCCAGGTATTACTGTGCTTTCTGTTCCTTTTATCCAGGTATTACTGTGCTTTCTGTTCCTTTTATCCAGGGATTACTGTGCTTTCTGTTCCTTTTATCCAGGTATTACTGTGCTTTCTGTTCCTTTTATCCAGGGATTACGTTTCTTTTCCTTGTCCTTTTATCCAGGGTATTACTGTGGCTTACCTTCCTTTTATCAGGGATTACTGTACCTTCTGTCTTTATCCAGGGTTATCTGTTGCTTTATGTTCTTTATACCATTTCCGGGAGTACGGTGTGCTTTCTGTTCCTTTTATCCAGGGATACTTACAGGGTGTGCTTTCTGTTCCTTTTATCCAGGGATTACTGTACTTTTCTCTGTTCCTTTTATACCAGGGATTACTGTGGCTTTCTGTTCTTTTATCCAGGGATTACTGTGTTTATGGGTTCTATTTCAGGATAACTGTACTTTCTGTTACCGGGATTACTGTGCTTTCTGTTCCTTTTATCCAGGGATTCTGTGCTCTTTTGTCCTTTTTCCAGGGATTACTGGTGCTTTCTGTTTTCCCTTTTATCGAGGGATTACTGTGCTTTCTGTTCCTTTTATCCAGGGATTACTGTGCTTTCTGTTCCTTTTATCCAGGGATTACTGTACTTTCTGTTCCTTTTATCCAGGGATTACTGTGCTTTCTGTTCCTTCTTATTCACAGGGAATTCTTGTGCTTTCTGTTCCTTTTATGGGATTATGTTGGCTTTTCTGTTCCTTTTATCCAGGGTATTAACTGTACTTTCTGTTCTTTTATCCACGGGATTACTGTACTTTCTGTCCTTTTTATCTTTCAGGGATTACTGTGTTTTCTGTTCCTTTTATCCAGGGATTACTGTACTTTCTGTTCCTTTTATCCAGGGATTACTGTACTTTCTGTTCCTTTTATCCAGGGATTACTGTGCTTTCTGTTCCTTTTATCCAGGGATTACTGTGCTTTCTGTTCCTTTTATCCAGGGATTACTGGTGCTTTTTTTTCCTGTTCCTTTTATCCATTGTTACAGTGGTGTCTGTTCCTTTTCCTTTTCTATCCAGGTATTACTGTGCTTTCTGTTCCTTTTATCCAGGTATTACTGTGCTTTCTGTTCCTTTTATCCAGGGATTACTGTGCTTTCTGTTCCTTTAATCCAGGGATTACTGTGCTTTCTGTTCCTTTAATCCAGGGATTACTGTGCTTTCTGTTCCTTTTATCCAGGTATTACTGTGCTTTCTGTTCCTTTTATCCAGGTATTACTGTGCTTTCTGTTCCTTTTATCCAGGGATTACTGTGCTTTCTGTTCGTTTTATCCAGGGATTACTGGCTTTCTGTTCCTTTTATCCAGGTATTACTGTGCATTCTGTTCCTTTTATCCAGGTGTTACTGTGCATTCTGTTCTTTTTATCCAAGTATTAATGTGATGTCTGTTCCTTTTATCCAGGGATTACAGTGGTGTCTGTTCCTTTTATCCAGGTATTACTTACTGTGCTTTCTGTTCCTTTTATCCAGGTATTACTGTGCATTTTCTGGTTCCTTTTATCCAAGGTTTATTATGTGATGTCTGTCCTTTTTATCAATGTAATTACTGTGACTTATTGTTCCAGGTTTTATCCCAGGTGGGTTACTACGTGCCCTTTTCCTGGTCCCTTTATATCAGGTAGTAACCTGCCATTTTTCCTTGTTCCTTTTAATCCAGGTCTTAATGTGGAATGGGTTCTGTTCCTTTTTTCCAAGGTATTAACTGTTGCCTTCTGTTCCCTTTTATCCAGGTGTTACTTACTGTCCTTGTTCGGGTTCCTTTTCTTTCCAGGGTTAGTTACCCTGTGGCTTCTTGTTCCTTTTTATCCAGGGTTATTAATGGGTTGAGTTCTGGTTCCTTTTATCCTTATGGATTACTTGTTGGGGGCATTCCTTGTTCCTGTATCCAGGTATTACAATGCTTTCTGTCCTTTTATCCACGGGATACTGTGTTTCATGTTCTTTTATCCAGGGATTTACTGTTGCCTTTTCCTTGTTCCGTTTTATCAGGGATTTATGTTTGCTTTTTCCGGTCCTTTTACCAGATATACTGTGCTCTTGTTCCTTTTATATCCAGGGATACTGTGACCTTGTTTCTGTTCCTTTTATTCAGTTTCCTTTTGTCTTGCTTTCCTTTAATTCCAGGATACTGGGCCTTTTTCCTTGTTCTTTAATCAGGGCATTACCTGGTTGCCTTTTCCTTATTCTTTATCCAGGATTACGTTTGCTTTTCCTTGGTTCCTTTTTCCAGGTTATTACTGTTGGGCCTTTCTTGTTCCTTTTATCCAGGGTATACCTTGGCTTCTATTCCTTATCAGGGATTCACCGGGTTGTTTCTGTTCCTTTACCAGGGATTATGTGCTTTTCTGTTCCTTTAAATCCAGGGATTACTGGCTTATGTTCCTTGTGTAGGGCCAGGATTACGTAGCTTTCCGTTCCTTTTAATCCAAGGGAGTACTGTGCTTTCTTTTCCTTTTATCCAGGGATTACTTTTTTTTTTTTTTTTTTTTTTCTTTTTTTTTTTTTTTTTTTTTTTTGTTTTTTTTTTTTTATTTTTTTTTTTTTTTTTTTTTTATTTTTGTTTTTTTTTTTCTGTGCTTTCCGTTCCCTTTAATCCAGGGATTACTGTGCTTCTGTTCCTTTAATCCAGCGATTAGTGCTTTCTGTTCCTTATCCAGGGAATTGGTGCTTTCTGTTCCTTAATCAGGGATTAATGTGCTTTCGGTTCTTTACTCCAGGGATTACTCGTGCTTTCTGTTCCTTTTATCCAGGGATTACTGTGATTCTGTTACTTTAATTCCAGGGATTACTGTGCTTCTGTTCATGGAATCAAGGATTACGTGCTTTCTGTTCCTTTTATCCAGGATTACTGTGCTTTCTGTTCGTTTTATCAGGGATTTACTGTGCTTCGCTTCCTTTTATCCAGGGATTACTGTGCTACTGTTCCTTTTATCCAGGGATTACTGTGCTTTCTTTCCTGCTATCCAGGATACCGTGCTTCCTTTATCCAGGGATACTGTGCTTTCTGTTCTTGTTATCCAGGATTACTGATGCTTTCTGTTCCTTTTATCCAGGGATTATGTGATTCTGTTCCTTTTATCCAGGGATTAATGTGCCTTCTGTTATTTTTCCAGGGAGTCTGTTCTTTCTGTTCACTTTTATACCAGGGCTTCCTGTGCCGTCTGTCCTTTATCCAGGGAATACCTGGGCTTTATTTCCTTTTATCCAGGGATTAGTGCTTTTCTGGCTTTAATCAGGGATTACTTGCTTTCTGTTCATTTTATCCAGTTATTACTGTGGCTTTAGGATCCTTTAATCAAGGATTACTGTGCGTTTGTTACTTTTATCCAGGGATTACTGGGCTGCTGTCCTTTAACCAGGGATTACGGCTTTCTGTTCATTTAACCAGGAGGACGTTACTTTCTGTTTCTTGATACAGGGATTACTGTGCTTTCTGTTCCTTTTATCCAGTTATTACTGTGCTTTCTGTTCCTTTAATCCAGGGATTACTGTGCTTTCTGTTCCTTTTATCCAGGGATTACTGTGCTTTCTGTTCTTTTCCTTCTTATCAAGTTAATTACTGTGCTTTCTGTTCCTTATCCAGGGATTACTGTGCTTCTGTTCCTTTTATCCATTATTTATTTGTGCTTTCTGTCCTTTAATCCAGGGATTACTGTGCTTTCTGTTCCTTTAATCCAGGATTACTTGCTTTCGTTTCCTTTTATCCAGGGTTAACTGTAACCTTTACTGTTCTTTTTATCCTTTTTTATTTTACTGTGCTTTCTGTTCCTTTTAAATCCCGGGATTACTGGTGCTTTTTCTGTTCCTTTAACCAGGGATTATAATGCTTTAACTGTTTCTGATCCAGTTATTACTGTGCTTCTGTTCCTTTTAATCCGGGGATTAAGGCTGTGCTTTTTTCTGGGTTACTTTTATCCAGGGAATATGCTTACTGTTCCTTTTATCCAGTTATTACTGTGCTTTCTGTTCCTTTAATCCAGGGATTGCTGTGCTTTCTGTTACTTTTATCCAGGGATTAATGTGCTTACTGTTCCTTTTATCCAGGTATTATTGTGCTTTCTGTTCCTTTTATCCAGGGATTATTGTGCTGTCTGTTCCCTTCAACCAACATTACCGAGTTGCCTGTTCCTTTTATCCAGGGATTACTGTGATTTCTGTTCCTTTTATCCAGGGATTACTGTGCTTTCTGTTCCTTTTATCCAGGTATTACTGTGCTTTCTGTTCCTTTTATCCAGGGATTACTGTGCTTACTGTTCCTTTTATCCAGGGATTACTGTGCTTTCTGTTCCTTTTATCCACGGATTACTGTGCTTTCTGCTTTTTGTTCCTTTTATCCAGGTATTACTGTGCTTACTGTTCCTTTTATCCATGTATTACTGTGCTTTCTGTTCCTTTTATCCAGGTATTACTGCACTTTCTGTTCCTTTTATCCAGGTATTAGTGCACTTTCTGTTCCTTTCATCCAGGTATTACTGCACTTTCTGTTCCTTTTATCCAGGTATTACTGCGCTTACTGTTCCTTTTATCCAGGTATTACTGCGCTTACTGTTCCTTTTATCCAGGCATTACTGTGCTTTCTGTTCCTTTTATCCAGGTATTACTGAGGTGACTGTCTCAGACTGTCCCTTTTATTTAGGTATTATGGTGTGACTGAGTAATATTTTATTCCAAATACACTGAAACCGACTTTGTAACGAAATACGTCATCGTGACGTCACGAGGAAGTCGCTACAACGAATTCCGAAGGCAAACACGTAGAGGGAAAGAACGAATTTTAAAAATTTTCTTTGAACAAATAAAAAAAAAGGAAATACTCTCATCGTACATCCAGACGTCGGGTTGAGCTCGCAGATATTATGCAGCGGGAAAGAAGAATGGGTGATACAGGGATAAAAGGGACAGTACCCTGGATAAATGGGACAAATGCCTGTTTGTCTGTCTATCGCGGTTGTGAGCGTTTAAACCATAACCCATTATCTAAGTTGAGTCAAATTACCTTAGAAGATAAGTGAAACATGGTGTGGTCTTGAGTAGCATGGTTATTTAAAGCAATGAATTCAAGACAGAATTGTTAATCACAGGAAAAATAATATCCAAGACAGTACACATATTTACATGACAAAAGAATTCAAAGGAGAAGCAGGACAATTTTCTATGATTCCAAAACTATGATATATAATATATATATATATATATATATATATATATATATATATATATATATATATATATATATATGAATACTGCGTGGGTCAACCGCTCGAATCGGCTAGCATGGTTGAGGGGGTTTCATATCGATTTTAATTACGAATATACCGAGATCGGCGGTGATTTGTAATGGTCAAAATCGATATAAACTTATAGCCTCTCTGCTAGCAGGCTCGGTAGCGTCACTGTCCAACTGGACGGTGGTTCGATCCCATGGAGGGACGAAATTAGTATCAACTAAAAATTCCCCCTTGGTACATATATGAAAATATATAAATTACGAGGCAGAGCGAATTAGATATTAAAGGACATTTGTAGCTCGAATGATATATATATATATATATATATATAACTATACATATATATATATATATATATATATATGTGTGTGTGTGTGTGTTTGTGTGTGTGTGTGAGTGTTTGTGTCTGTGTCTGTGTGTGTGCGCGTGTGTGTGTGTGCGTGTCTGTGTCTGTGTGTGTATGTGTATAAAATGTACGTAATTATTTTTGAGAGAGAGATAATAAGCAATCTATTTTGTTGGCCACAAGGGGCAGACATAAGCCAAGGAAGGAGTCGTTAATATTCTTACATTGTATGGAATTTTTCGGAAGGTCCACACGCACACACAAAGTGCTCCTTCCTTTCAGTAAGTGAGCAACCTCACTGTTCCTCAGACTTTATTTTTTTTTATTTCCTCAGTTGGGCCTTTACCTCATAGATCAGTGTTTCTCAACCTGCAAGGGTGGGGTCAGCAGCAATTTCCAGGGGTACCGCGAGCTCTAAGGAAAAATTTAAAAGCTCTAATTATATTCGTTATTCTCTTAACAAGAATGAGGAACTCCCATTCAGAAATTTATGAAAAAAAAAGCTAAATCATCGCCTCTAGTTGGACTCGTTCGGATCCTAAGTTCGTTCGGATCCAAGTATCTTTGTGAAGCTGCATTTTCCACACTCGTTGCTCTGAAGACCAAATAGAGAAACAGGCTGAACGTTGAAGGGGACTGGAGGTGTGCAGTCTCTGGCATTCAACCATGCATGCAAGACCTAGTAACTAACAAACAGTGTCAAGTATCTCAATAATTCATTCCCAAAAGGAAAAAAATACCCTTTCTCTATTTTTTTCATTCTCTTTTCAATCGAGGAGGGAATTTTACTTATAGATGAAAGGGGGACACGTAGGGAAGGAGAACCTTCAAGGGAGCGTGATCATAAATTGGTTGAGAACCGTTGTCTTAGTTACGTTTTCTATGGCCTCGAGTACATGAAATTAGGTATGATAAACCGGAGTTTATTTACCACAATAGTTACTAAATCTACACGCAGCATCAGCCCGTTCCTGGGGAGGGGATAGGGAAGCGAAGTGGGCGGAGAAAACGGTTTGAAACCTACCCTGTTATCTAAGTTGGGTCAAACGATGGACACGTGCCAAATTCTGTCTAGATCGGTCAAGCGGTTCGGATTTCTGAAGTGCACAAAGATGCACACATACAAATATTCATTTTATATACAGAATACATATACATATACATATATATGTATATATATATATATATATATATATATATTTTATATATATCTATACATAACAGGACAGCGAGAGAAAACCAGAAATAATCTCTCCTTTTTACTTAGGCCAACATTTCGGGAATCCCTTCCTATCGTTGGGCTATGATAATCAAATCGTAACTAAACGTCCTATAAATATTGTGTTTTTTCTGAAACTTAAGCTTGCTAAGATCGAAAAAAGAAAAAATGAAAGAAAAAATATATATATAATATATATATTTATTAATTTATATTATAATTTTATTATATCTATATATATATATATATATCTTTATTATATATATATATAATATAAATAATAATATATATATATATATATATATCTGTGTGTTTGTGTTAAGTTTGTAAATGTATCTAAATAAACAGTACATATGATTTTAACATACATCGCAATTCCACTTTTCAATAAAAGTTAATAAATGTCTTTTCACTATATTTCTTAAATTTTTATGAGGGAAAGTTTTGTTCGGCCTAGATCCCACATCAGAGATTTTCAGTGAAATGGTTCCGGAAGTTAAAATGGTTATGAATCATTTTCAATGTGCATCATTTTTTATGACATTAAAGAAGTGGAGGAAATAGAGGTTTCCCTAAAAAGCTAATCCTGTTGGAGACGAAGGCAACAAGGCCAACAGCCCCAGTCACTCACTAAGAGTGATATCTGAGGAATCTGCCTTCGTCCCACAAGAGACCACACAATGACAACTGATGTTTCCTGGCTTCAGCCTAACAGACACATTTACAGTCTCGGTACTACAGTGTTGCTTCAGCAGCCAACACAATCAAGTCTTTAATCCAGACATTTCCTTGTCTTTGAGTTTTAAAAAGTGTTCATTTTCAAGTAAACAATCTGATATTATATCCTGAATGTTTGCCTTTTCCTGCCATCTACATTTACTCATTAGTTAGGATTTCCAAATGTCATAGTTTTCCCGCTCCTCTGTTCGTCACGTTCTCAGTTTACGTTCAAGGTAAATTTTTGGCCCTGTCTTGCTTCTGTAATCACTGCGGAGAGAGAGAGAGAGAGAGAGAGAGAGAGAGAGAGAGAGAGAGAGAGAGAGAGAGCGTCATTGTATGTTAATAACTGTATTCTAAAATCCTAAGTATTACTTGCTTGCTGTATACAATTATGAAAAAATAGTCTCATAAGTTTCTAAATCTCAGAAAAAAAACTTTTATGTTTAAAAGAATTTATGGGGATCCTCAAAAAATACAATTGGCTAGAGTGGTTAACCTTTCTGTCTGTCTGCCTGTCTATTTGTCAGGCACAGGCGCGCGCGCACACATACAAACATATATATATATATATATATATATATATATATATATATATATATATATATATATATATATATATATACCCATTAGCAGAGTTTCTGTGGTTTCCAAATGTCTTCTAGTTTTCTGGAACAGGTCCAGATTTCAATAAATATTCCCTCAGTGAGTGGAACTCCATTCCAAAGGTGACCACATATGTATATTATATAACAAAAAACAGCTGTTGCTTGATATACATACCTAAGAAAAAACAAGTAGCAAATACCCCGTGTTTAGGGTAAGAGTTCTTCACAGCATGTCAACATACTCCACAGCGTCACTGATGATGTCCCTTTATTGTGAGTAACATTTCCAGTCCCGAAGAGAGTTGCATCACTGACTGAGTCTGTGGCTGCTGTAGTTTCTCACTCTCTCTCTCTCTCTCTCTCTCTCTTTCTCTTTGTTGCTTCTGCTGTCTCTCGGAATGCCAGGGACACGCCCCCTCTCTCCTCACAACATCAGCTGTTCACTACAGTGACACACGAAGAAGCGCATATCATGTTTTCTCTCTTTGTTGGTACTTTTGCTTTTACCATATTAGACGTATAAACATCCAGTTACTGAATCAATGAGCACGCGTTCGATTCCACTTCACGAGTGGCATTTTACTCAACGAGAAGATCTACGGTGTTTAGATGAGGGCGGAGGAGATAACAGAAGGGGGATAGAGACGTCAAGAAGAGAGGATAATGAAAGAGAGGAGGGATAAGGAGTCAATAGAGGAAGTTTAGCGGAGGAGGAGGAGGAGGAGGAGGAGGAGGAGGAAGAGGAGGAAGTCGTGTGCGGGAGGAGGCACAGCTCCACCAGGAGAGAGAAGGAAGAGCAGTATTTATCCGGATGATTTCTTTTCAGACGAGAGACAAAAAGATGCTGGCGCTGGTAACGCTGCCAGCTGGCTTTGGCACGTGGTGTGTGTGAGGGTGTATGTGTGTGTGTGTGTGTGTGTGTGTGTGTGTGTGTGTGTGTGTGTGTCAGCTGCTTCATGACTCCCGAGGAAAATCGTTCGACTAGAAGCCTACGAAAATGCCGCTTCACTGACGCATTTCCGCCTTGAGACGGCTCCAATTCCGCCCAGGCCGAAACCCAGGCCCCTTCTCCACCTCCTCTGCTTGAATGACATGAAGGACAGGAGTGGGCGTAGCCACGTGCAGCGGATAAAGGGGTGGGTATGGGCGCGGCGTCCCCGCCGGTGCACTGATGGAGGCCCACTGGAGGAATGCTGGGGCGCGCCAGTGGTGGTCCAGCTGTGGCGGCAGCAGCGGCGCTGCCACCAACTCCTGAAGGATCAATACCGCAGGCCGCCCTAACCGCCCCTCCTCAATGGCAACGCCGGCTGCACCCTGGCGCCCCATCACTGCCGCCTTTTGGCCCGGCGCCGGCCATACACAGGCCCTTCCGAGTGGCTCTCTACCCACGCCCTTCCTTTTCCCCATCTCCAAAGGATTCCTTTTTCGTAGGATTTGATTTCTCTTTCCTCAAGACGGGAACTAAGTATTGATTTTCCCTAACAAAAGAAGCCTTTCTTCATCGAAATGAGGATGACGTGAGAGGGAGGATGAAGGAAGGAGGAGGGAGGAAGGGAGGGGGGGGGAGGGGGGGGGGGGGGGAGCGGAGAGAGAGTTTTGGAGGAGGAAGAGGAGGGGGGGGGGGGGGGAGAGAGAAGAGTTTTTACTTCCAGAACACAATCGATAAAGTCCCCGAGATCATGGCATCAGCTAAAATGTATAAATGCACTCAAGAACTTTGACAAGCTACTTCTGAAAGCCAAGAGCAAATGGTTTGATGTATTGGTGCTCAAAGGTGCTTACAACAACTACTTTTTAGGAAGAAAGGATAGCAACCAGGTCCCCTTCAGCCGCCACCACCCACTAACTCATGTCTACACGAAATAATAATAATAATAATAATAATAATAATAATAATAATAATAATAATAATAATAATAATAATAGATAATAAAATAATATAATAATAATATCTTCACAAAGACTTGAGGTTCAGATAAATTACACAAATCGGCATTACTTTCTCTTCCTCTCTTTTCGTACTGTTTCCTCACTCTAGCTTTCTCTTTCCATCTATCTATATGTCATTCTATCTCTCTATCTATCTTTCCTCGCTATCGCAAGATCATTTTCTGGCTCTATACACCATTCGGTTAACATCTAAGGATCTGTTCTCATATGTGCCATTTCCTATAAAGTCGCATTTTGTGTCCAACAATCATCAAAATTATTC